>NC_041387.1:220385048-220392658 GCF_002162155.2 Triticum dicoccoides | reverse complement strand
ATTTGGATCAATGGCGAGCATATATTTTTGAGATTGCGAGGGATGCAGAGGCATGAGTAACAAGGCGGGGCTACTGAAAATTTGAATCAAGGGGGAGCAGATATTTTTGAGATTGCGAGGGATGCAGAGGCGGGAGTAATAAGGCGGGGCTACTGAAAATTTGAATCAAGGTGAGCAGATATTTTTGAGATTGCGAGGGATGAAAGGCGGGATTAACAAGGCGGGGCTACTAAAAATTTGAATCAAGGGATTGAAGCAGAGCGGGACTAACAACCATCGCACATGGTTCACACATACTAATTGTGTGCTATCAGACATAAAAGCCTTCCAGGTGGTAGATATTTTCGAGATTACGAGGCAGTAGATATTTTTGAGAGCGGGAGGCAAGCCTTGTGGAGCCCAATCTACTGTGCTGATGTGAGTGATTACAGGGGCACATGCGTGGCGCACGGGTAGCCTGACCGAACGGTGTATGTTGTGTACCCAATCGCAGACAGTTTCTGCATCCAACTCGTGTGCCATTTATAAATTTGGCAATAAGAATAACGCGGGAAAGGGTCAAAATAAGAACACACTTGCATGTGGACCAAATATATGTATGAAAAGGGTGGTTTGATGTTCGAATACCCAATGCACAACTTTGATGTGGCACCTATCGCACAAAGCGCACAGTATTGCTAGTTAGCCACACCCCACGAACCCCACTTCATGTCGGCGGTTAGGGAATCCTAGCTACGAATGCATGCCCCCCAGATAGTTAGGTTTGAAATCTCAACCTACCATAACACAAAACTTATAGTAGTCCATCATATATATGGTCAAACTTCCCCTTTCGCTTTCGGACAAAGGTGGACCATGTGACGACCCACAAATATGTGTTTGTGGTGGAAGATGGGTGAGACCTGATAACCCACAAGTGTAGGGGATAATTGCAGCCTCTTTCGATAAGTAAGAGTGTCGACCCCAATGAGGAGCTAAAGGTACAACAAATATTTTCTCAAGTCCTATCTGCCACTGATACGACTCTATGTACGCTTAGTGCTCGCTTTACCTAAAACAAGTATGAAACTAGAAGTACTTTGTAGGTGTTGTTGGATAGGTTTGCAAGATAATAAAGAGCATGTAAATAGAAAGTAGGGGCTGTTTAGATAAAGACGGAATACAGTAAATATAGCAAGTGTGGAAAAGTGGTGGTAGGAGTTGTGAAATTCCCCCTAAGCAATTGACTACTTTACTAGACCGATAGCAAGTTTTATGTGGGAGAGGCATAAGCTAACATACTTTCTCTTCTTGGATCATATGCACTTATGAGTGGAACTCTAGCAAGCATCCGGAACTACTAAAGATCATTAAGGTAAAACCCAACCATAGCATTAAAGTATCAAGTCCACTTTATCCCATATGCCACAACCCCCTTACTCGGGTTTATGCTTCTGTCACTCAAGCAACCCACTATAAGCGAATCATGAACATATTGCAACACCCTATAGCGGGAATACCTCACGCTTGCGCGACACGGAGGTCACAATAGGACAGCAACATAACCACAAGCAAATTAAACCAATCATAGCAATTCATCAATCACAGGTAGGACAACAAAAATCTACCCAGACATCATAGGATGGCAACACATCATTGGATAATAATATGAAGCATAAAGCACCATGTTCAAGTAGAGGGTACAGCGGGTTGCGGGATAATGACCGATGAATATAGAAGGGGGAAGGTGATGGAGATGTTGGTGAAGATGATGGTGGTGTTGGTGTAGATCGCGGTGATGATGATGGCCCCCGGCGGCGTTCCGGCGCCACCGGAAGCAAGGGGGAGAGAGCCCCTCCTTCTTATTCTTCTTCCTTGACCTTCTCCCTAGATGGGAGAAGGGTTTCCCCTCTGGTCCTTGGCTCCCATGGCATGGGAGGGGCGAGAGCCCCTCCGAGATTGGATCAGTCTCTCTGTCTCTCTCTGTTTCTGCGCTCCCTTTTTCTGCCCTTTTCACCGTTTCTTTTATATCCGGAGATCCGTAACTCCGATTGGATTGAAACTTTCGCCCAGATTTTTTTCCCGAAAATTAGCTTTCTTGCGGCAAAAGAATAGCAGCAACCGCCTTATGAGGGGCCCACGAGGGTCAGGGGCGCGCCCCCCTGCCTCGTGGCCACCTCGGGCATCGTCTCGTGTTGATTCTTCCTCCCATATTTCCCAAATATTCCAAAAATATTCTCCGTCCGTTTTTATCCCGTTTGGACTCCGTTTGATATGTGGTTTCTGCGAAACATAAAACATGCAACAAGCAGGAACTGGCACTGGGCACTGGATCAATATGTTAGTCCCAAAATATAGTATAAAAAGTTTCCAAAAGTATATGAAAGTTGTAGAATATTGGCATGGAACAATAAAAAATTATAGATACGACGGAGACGTATCAAGACCACATACGAACCACCTGCGGGTGGACTTATACTATATGTATGAAAAGGGTGTGATGTGATATTTAACTACCATTCACAACTTTGATGTGGCACATGTGCCTCGCATAGGGATGAAAATGGAGTGGAAAGTTTCTGTTTTTCCGGAGAAAAAATGGAAACCAAGAGAAAATATGAAAACAGATTTTTTTTTTGCAAAACGAAAATGGAAATAGATTTTTTGTGTGTAAATGGAAACAAAAATGAAACGGTGTTTTCCGGTGGAACAGACATGGAAAGGAAACTTTCTGTTTTCGTGAATATGGAATTTCCGTTTCTACTATAGGCCTATGGTTGGTTTGTAGCCCAACTATCAAACAACACAAAATGACACAAGGAGACGAACGAGCAGAATGGATCATTTGAGTACCAAATTCTACTAACACACGTACTCAATTAGACGCTATATGGAATTTTCCAGTATTGCTACAATACTACCCTAAGTTGTTAACACAACCATATTATTTTGTAGCCATGTTAAAAATTCATTAAATTTGTTTGCTTTTTGCATGTATTTATTTATGATTCAAGGGGGTTCTAAGTTTTGGTCAACAAACACTTATGTTTCCGTGTCCGCTCTGTATCCGGCTCGTGTCCGTTTTCAGTAGTATCTGTTTTCATATTATTTTTGGGGTTTTTTGTATTTATTTCTGCTTCTGCAAAAAAATATGAAAAGAAATGTGGTAGCACCCAGTTTTGTCTGTTTCCGCTCCGTTTTCATCCCTAGCCTCGCAAAATAGCCAGACTTCCCCGACCCCACGGAGGTTGCGTGTGGTGCGTAGTAGCCTCCCTCACACACACATGTTGGGGGGAGGGCATCTCATCAAGACTTACTGTAACACAGACCAAACATAGTCCAACTTGATCATATAACCTCTCTCGCTCGTTGTTGGTCAAAGCGATGGACGTCCACACGACCCTGCAAAATGGGCTAGCTTGTCACCGATAAACTCGCGAGGGAGTACTGTCTGAAGACAAAACCCACTATGTGCATGTGGCCCAATTATGTCTATGGAAGTGGTGTGTGTGGTGTTTGGATACGCAATGCGCAAATTTTATGTGGCACCATGCTTTGGAACCGTAAAATCTCGACACTGATCGAGAGTTCAGGATGCGTAACATTCATGCGCTCAAACTTAATTAGGCCTAGAATGACCGACCTACTATACGGTAACACGAACCAAAGAAGAATAATCCACCCTGGTAACCTTTCTCGTCGTCGATCGAAATGATGGACGTCCACGCGGGGGTTCTCCGGCGTGGTGCTGCTGGCCATTCGTTGCTAGAGGAAACATGTACGGGGTTCCGCACGTGCGGGCTCTTACCTGGTCGTGTTTTCCGATCTCAAGTCACCGGAGGTGACGGCTTGGGTATTTGGCGGCAGAGGTGTTGCGGGCGTTGGTGTTTACCGTGGTGTCCATAGCCATCAATTTTACGTCTAGTTTGTTGTTTATGTTTTATTTGGATGTGAGAATTATCATGTTAGAGTTTTTTGCAGATTCTTTCACTGTAATTTTTGATTAGAAGTTTTGGTGTTCTTGGTCGTTTTCCATGCCCGCCATACAAATGCGTTCTTCTTTTTCTGATATTTTATTTTTGAATTGGCCTTGCAGGGAGAGAGATGAGGATTGTATGAATAGATTTGTGTTGTCAATTTTGCTTCTTGAGTTGTTTCTACCCCGGATTCCCTTGTGATTTGGGTGTTGGCGGAGGTGGTGTGTGGTAGCTGACTATAGCCTACAATTTCTAGTAATCTGGTCAAACTGTGTAATTAAGTTGCGTGTTTTTCAGTGTTGTTTGAATTGCTGCCGTATGTGTAGTTGGACTGCTCCATGTCAAAGTTGTATTACTGTGCGTTGACATCGGAGTATGTATTTTGTACTGGCTGCCTACTTAAACATCTTTACTTTGAGTATAAAGCCTGAGCCCTCTGTAACTTTCAGTCCACCAGCTGCCACCAAAGAAAAGCCAGATGGATCCTGAGCTGGGAGAGGTCACAGAGGAGGAGGGGGATGCCGTCGATGTGAGGGCTGCAGTAGCAGAGCAGAGGAGGAGGAGGAGGCGTAGGCGCAGGTAGTGGGCAAGACATGCTGCCGAGGAGGAAGTGGAAGCAGAGTTCAACAGACGCCTTGCGCTCGAGGTGATGGATACTTGCAACTCCAATGAACTGGAGCTACTTTTCCTAGAAGGCAGGGGAAGGAACCATATTCAAATCATTAGCTGGGCTAGGGCGAGAGCAGCCACGGCTCCACATCCATCCACCAGGGCAAAATGGCGTCGTTTCTTTGATTGTTATGACTGAAGTATTGATTTTTTATGTTTTTAAGATTGTATTGTGAGGGAGCCGATGTCTGTATCTGAAGTTGAACTTCTGCTTTATCTAAACTTGAATTGATTTGCGATCAAATGTTGTATGTCTTGTATAATAACTATTTTCTACCAGCTGGCTGCCCACCTGCCTATTTATTATTTTAATAATTTGCGACTCTTCCTGGCTATAAATTCTATCCATCTATTTGTGTTGTGTGGCTCAGTCCCCCCTCCTTTTTCTTCCTTCTTCCAGAATCAAATCTAGGTTGCTCCCTCTTCTCTCTGTTGTTTTTCTTTCCCTTTTCTTGTGTTTCCCATGGAGGAGTGTTCATGTGGATGTCTCGCAAAGATGGTGCGCATAGCTGATGGCTGTGTGTACGAACCTGGTTTGGAGCTCACCGAGAGTCAGTGCCGTGGGCAACTTTCGTGTCTACTGTACAGCAACTATGGATTTCGTGTGCCCTATGTTTTCCGCCTGGCGGTTGGGGACTTGGAGGAATCATGGGTATGTGTTTCTATATTTTATGTTTTCTTCTTTTTATAGGTCTCATTTTGAATCCCATGGACTGAATCTGTAGTTTAGTTTTATCAATAGCTTGTCTATAATTTTTATTTGGTTTTGTTAGAAGTTAACCATAGGGATTTGTGTGTGTATTTATTCATTACTTAACAATATTTATCCATTTTTGTATAATCCTTGTTCTGTTTTTGTCAGATGTTTTACTATAGGGGTATTGATATGTATATTTCTTTAGTTTAGTCAGGTCATATGACTAGTTAGTTTGGTATTTTTGTTTTGGTTCAGATATTTCTTTTCACTTTGTTATGCAACAGTTCCTAGATCTGTGTAAATATTCAGTTATGTCAGGTGTTCACTTTATTTTCTACTCCCATGCCCATTTGTAGAAAATGTCACCCATAATCAGGATTGTTGCTCCTAGTTCCGAGACACTGAAGATGGAAACTTCAGACGAAAATGGGTATCAGTTGATGGAAGTTGCCTACCACATCGACTTTGATGGTTGCATCAACCTAACTACTTGGTGGAAGGATTTTGTGGCAGAGTCTGGAATTGAGGATGGATATGTGGTTATGGTTATGTTCTGCAGGGAAGATGACTCTCTAACATTCATAATTTATGTGTTGTAGTTTTAAATGTGGCAAACAACGCTGGTTGTGAGATTTGTGTGCGTTTGACTATGTTGCAGTATTTTTTTTAAATAATGCATGTGAGATGGTTGAATTATATGTTATTACCATATGGTTTGGAATATTTTGTTCATATGTTATTGCGCTATTTTTTAATGTAATGCTTCCTATTTTGGCTAAAGTAGAACTGTTTTCTATGTTTTTTTGAATTGGCACAATTAAAGTTGAACTTATGTACATAGTTCGCAGACGAAAATATATGCTGATGATGGATGTAGGAACCCTTGGGTTGAGTTTGTTGAACTTGCATGCTGTTAATTGTAGTATTGAACTATTTTTGGATGTCAATGGCAACCGCATTCATTTGTTGTATAACATTTTTTCTTACTATTGGCAGGAATTTAGAGCACAATTTATTTTTTAGTTGAATAGTGATTGTTCTAGTATTTTTTTAAATAAAAGAATTTAATATTGATGCACAATACTAAATTACTTGAACCTTCTGAATTTTGGTAGTTGAACTTTTTAAAATTTTGTTTCTAAATTTTTTGTTACAATCTTCTACGTTGAAGTATCCTTTTATATAGTTATCTTTCAAAAAAAATTGTTTAATTTTTTTATTCTTTACAACGAACATGTGTTTAAACTTTTCTACATTCTTTTTTTGAGAATAATATTTTATGAGGGTTATTTTAAATTGTATGCATTTGTTCCTTTTAATTTGGTTCGTGCGTGATCGGTAGGAATTTTGTATTGGATTGTAATGTTGCATTGGGTCGTCCCCTTGAGTCATAGTTTTCGGCCCAGATAGGTCGTCCGCCCGACTGTGCAGTGCAGTGTGCGCGCGTGGTTTGGGTTTAGTCCCACCTCGCTAAGGGAGGGGGGCTCTCGACCTGTTTATAAGCGCTGGCGAGTCCCACTTGTCGAACACCTCTGAATACTTACCTGAGCGCTTATACATGGCGCTCTCTCTGTGCATGACTCGTGGGCCCTGGTCGGCAGGCCCTACACTGTGCCGATTACTAGGGATTCGCCAACGGTTTCGCCGTGGGCTCGAGTTCAAGTATATCAACTTGTGTTAGGGCGTGCCAGTCTTCGGGCGGTCAATTTTTTATAGTATTTAGGTTTGAATCTAGTTCCTGACTCCATCAGTAATGTGGACTAATATTTTTGTTGTACTGATCATGATTTTTGTGGAGCTGGTATTTTGTCATTGAGATTTTGCCTACTTTATTTTGTCTGTTGTTGTGATTATTCTCAAGGGTCTTCTGGTATTATTTTTAGCACTATGTACTTTTGTGCAAACTAAGTTGTACTAAGAGTTAATTCGTAGTAGCACTTTATGTGCTCAGTCTGTCATTTTTTATTTTGATGGACTTGCGAACTGATGCTTTTTTGTACTTTTTATATTAGTAAATCTGTACTGTCCATTCAATTGTACTAGTACTGTCATTCTTAGTCTGCCAGTGAGCAATATAAGCGTGTGCTAATGCTTCTTAACTTTTCTGTTGTCGTACTTGATAATTTTCTAACAGCTACATATGGATGAAAAACCAGTACCACACCGAGGGGCATAGTTGTACTGACACATCTTCCTTGTATGGACTTGCCCCCATTATCAATCTTAGGGGGGTGTGGGTGGTGGGGGTGGGCAACAGAATAACCGCAATGTGCCTATCAAATGAGCAC
>NC_041387.1:220382895-220383610 GCF_002162155.2 Triticum dicoccoides | reverse complement strand
GGCATAGTTGTACCGACACATCTTCCTTGTATGGAATTGCCCCCATTATTTATCTTAGGGGGGGTGTGGGTGCGTGGGGGTGGGAAACAGAATAACCGCACTGCACCGAGGGGCATAGTTGTACTGGCACATCTTCCTTGTATGGACATGCCCCCATTATCTATCTTAGGGGGGTGTGGGTGGCAAACAGAATAACCGCACTGCACCGAGGCGCATAGTTGTACTGACACATCTTCCTTGTATGGACTTGGCCCCATTATCAATCTTAGGGGGTGGTGCATGGGGTGGGAAACAGAATAACCACGCTGCGCTTGTCAAACGAGCGCACTGCCGCGTTAGCACGGGGCCGAGCTGGGTGGAGGGGGGTCGGCCCCCCCTCCCCCATCCAAGTGAGGCTGAGCATGGAACGAGCTGTAGTAGGCGACGAAGCGGCGTGCCACGGCGTCGCATGTGGAGGCGAGTCCATAACATGACTTGCCCCATTATCTATCTTAGGGGGTGTGGGTGCGTGGGGGTGGGAAACAGAATAACCGCACTACACCGAGGGGCATAGTTGTACTGAAACATCTTCCTTGTATTGAATTGCCACCATTATCTATCTTAGGGGAGGTGTGGGTGCGTGGGGGTGGGAAACAGAATAACTGCACTGCGTCTGTCAAACAAGCGCACTGCGCGTTAGCGCAAGGCCGAGCTGGGGGAGGGGGGTCGGGACACC
>NC_041387.1:220381680-220382528 GCF_002162155.2 Triticum dicoccoides | reverse complement strand
GAGCACACTGCCGCGTTAGCGCGTGGCCGAGCCGGGGGGGGGGGAGGGGGGTCGGGACCCCCCTTCCTTATCTCGGCGAGGTCGAGCCAGGAACCAGCCATAGCAGGCGACGATGCGGCGTGCCGCGGCATCGCATGCAGAGGCGAGTCTGTAACATGACTTGCCCCATTATCTATCCTAGGGGTTGTGGGTGCGTGGAGGTGGGAAATAGAATAACTGCAGTTCACCGTGGGGCATAGTTGTACTGACACATCTTCCTTGTATGGAGTTGCCCCCATTATCTATCTTTTAGGGGAAAAACCAGCACCGCACCGAGGGGCATAGTTGTACTAACACTTCTTCCTTGTATGCACTTGCCCCCATTATCTATCTTATGGGTGTGGGTGCATGGGGGTGGGAAATAGAATAACCGCACTGCGCCTGTCAAACGAGCGCACTACCGCGTTAGTGCGAGGCCGAGCCGGGGGGGAGGGGGTCCCGACCCCCCCATTCCGGCGAGGCCGAGCCAGGAACGAGCCGTAGCAGGCGATGACGCGGCGTGCGGTGCCGTCGCATGCGGAGGCAAGTCTGTAACATGACTTGCACCATTATCTATCTTAGGGGGTGTGGGTGCGTGAGAGTGGGAAACAGAATAACCGCCCTGCACTGAGGGGCATAGTTGTACTGACGCATCTTCCTTGTATGGACTTGCCCCCATTATCTATCTTTTTTTAGGGGAAAACCAGCATCGCACTGAGGGGCATAGTTGTATTGACACATCTTCCTTGTATGGACATGCCCATTATCTATCTTAGGGGGTGTGGGTGCGTGGGGGTGGGAAACAGAATAACCGCGGCCTGTCAAACGAG
>NC_041387.1:220358704-220381238 GCF_002162155.2 Triticum dicoccoides | reverse complement strand
AGGGGGTGTGGGTGCGTGGGGGTGGTAAACAGAATAACCGCATTGCGCCTGTCAAACAAGCACACCGCCGCATTAGCGCGAGGCCGAGCCGGGGGGGGGGGATGCGAGTCCGTAACATGACTTGCCCCCATTATCTATTTTTGGTGGGAATACGAGAAATATTGTACTTTTATTGTACTTTTTTTATATTTGAATTGTACTTTTTTGATATTTTGTACTGAACTATTATGAGGTCTTATTTGTACTTTAGTCGTTCGTCTTCTCCCTCTATATTAATTTTTTTGTTATTATATTGAATTTTTGCTATTATTTGAGATTAGTAACTGCCTTGAGATTGTGGGTTTTGCCTTTTTTTCTTACACGATCGTGGGCTTTAGCCGTCAGTTTTTCCCACTCACCTTTTAACCTCCGACCCCCTCCCCCCCGTTTCCCTCCCCTCCCCTAGTTATTTCCAAATTGCTTCCTTCTCCGTTCCCCTCCTCTCCTTTTCTGGCGTAGAAGGTGCTTCCCTGTTTCACCGCGGGAGCGTCGGCTGGCGGGTTCAACTCCAGGGTGAAGCTCTGTGTGCTCTGTTGGTTCGTTTGCGCTGCCCTCCACTCCCCTGTGTCCCATTTCGTACAGATTTTTCCTGTATTTGTTAGTTGTTGCTCTTGTGATGTCTCAAGCTGGATTCGCTAGGGTTCGTTTGCTCTTGTATAGCAGCTCGGGTGTTTGGGACTGGATTCTGTGGTGGAGTTTGTGTTTGCAGGTAAGAGTTTTGCTTAGTTTGGTGTCCTTCATTTTTGAAACCGGTGAGAACCCTAATTTTTGGTCATGTGTCTTGCAGTTCTCGTTTGGCAGTTTTTAGGTCTGTAGATCTCAATGGGTACATCATCCAGTCCAGATAAGTAGAATGCAGGTAATTCGTTGTGCTGAAACCTTTTTTTGTCCGTTTTGTGTTGATTATGTTATACGAGATCTGGTGCTTAATAGGTTTTTAGTTGTATAGGTGTTGTTGTATGCCATCACAAGTTTTATATATTTTGATAGTTGTTAATTTTTGCACTGGAATGTGTGGTACGTCTAGTTTTTAGGTCGCTGTAACCTGCATACAGGTTGGAGTACTGATTACCATGTGTAGTCTGAACTTTTGTACTTGTATCTGAATTGTTTGTAGCAGTCTGAGAAGAACATACTAAGATGTTGAAAGAACTGACATTTTGAAGTTCGGTGTGCGAGTGGTGGGGTTGTATTATTTTATTGCTTGCTGTCATGTTCATGAACTGACATGTTGTCTTGTTTGTGCACTGGTAGTGTGCATATAGTTGAACTGATTGCTTGTTCATTTACTTTTCTCTCTTTCCCTTTTTGCTGATTATGATGTTGTTGCAGAAGTTGGAGTGCCGGTGCCTCTTGATTCTGACAGATCAGAATGCTTTCATGATCTTGTGAATGTTATTTTTGAGATACCAAACCCTCTAGAAGAACTTGCGAATGTTGCTAGTGTTTCCTTTTTATTTGCTCTTTTTAACAGCCTTGCATACATAAATGTGGTTAGTCACATCAGCTTTTTCTTTTGTTGGCGTCTGACGCTATGTGCCTTGTTTTACTTGTCTCTGTGTGTGCTTATGTTTTTGGTTTATGTATTTAATGATAGTGATGCTGCTGCTGAGGACATTATTGATGCTGTGAAAGATATTAATGATGAAGTTTATTCTCTTAATTTTGGTGATGGTGATGGGAGCTTGCAGTTGTCTGTTACTCAGTCACAGAGTGTTTATGGCATTGAGCCTGTTACTCAGGCTGAGGATGTTCTTATGCAGCTACAACTGGAGGACGAAAGGAAAAGAAAGAAGAAGTCTTATTTTGAGAGGAGAAAGGAGTAGGAACGACGTAAAAAGGCTGCTTGCGTGCAACGAAGCGCTGAGGATGTTGCTCAAGCTGGTGATGATGAAGGTTGTGACGCGACCGTTGCAACTGGTGATGCTGGATCTCATGGAATTAACAGGCCTGTGAAGAGAAACTTGTTGCAGACTTGCTTGACGCAAGTGTTTCCTCATGATGCAGTTAAGGAAAGGAAAGCTATTTTGAAGAGAAAAATGGCATATCCGAATCCTGATGGCACACAGAGGCGTAGCCCACGTGTGAAAGCTGCTTCGCAACCCGGTAATAGCAAAGCTGATGTAGATAGTGTTGCTATGAAGATTGGTCCAAGCACACTTGGTGGCTGCCATGTTCGCCGGAGTCCACGAGTTTTTCCAAATAATAAGCCTTCTTCATCTCCTCTTCCGAAGGAAAATAAGAAGCGTAAAGTTTGTCCTATGAAGGTGAACAAAGGTGTGAGGAAGCGTGCTCGTGTCGAAGCTAAAGATCCTGCATGTGAAGAATATGATATTGAAGTTAATTCCGAAGATGAATATGAAGTGGTATGTGTTTTCTTAGTACTTCAAAATCTTCTAGTTAGTGGCATTTTTTAATTATATTCGTTTTTTTAGTCTTTGCTGAAGTAGGTTAGTGATTTACTGTGTTTATTAGTATTAGTCATGCACACTAGGCTTAATTATACTTGTAAGACAATATGTTTTGTTTTGGGATAAGTATTTGTACATTATGTGACTTACTAGTTGTACTTCCAATAATTTTGTTGTTGCCGGTTGGTATGGCAGGTGAGCCTTGGTCATTGCTTGCATCACTTTTCTTCTTATAGTTGTACTTCCAATAGTTTTTTTGTGGTACTGATGTTGTTTTAATATTTGAACTTGTGCAATATTTTTTAGTGGTACTGATGTTGTACTTCTAATAGTTTTTTTATGGTACCTCCAATAGTTAATCTAGTTGTACTTCCAATAGTTTTTTAGGGGTACTGTTTTTTTTTCAATAGTTAATCTAGTTGTACGTCCAATAGTTTTTTTGTGGTACTTATGTTGTTTTAATATTTGAACTTGTGCAATATTTTTTTGGAGTACTAATGTTGTACTTCCAATAGTTTTTTTGTGGTACTTCCAATAGTTAATCTAGTTGCACTTCCAATAGTCTTTTTGTGGTACTGATGTTTTTTAATAGGTAATCTAGTTGACTTCCAATATTTTTTGGTGGTACTGATGTTTTTTTAATATTTGAACTTGTGCAATATTTATTTGTGGTACTAATGTTTTTAATAGATAATCTAGTTGTACTTCCAATATTTTTTTGTGGTACCGATGTTGTTTTAATAGTTGAACTTGTGCAATATTTTCTCCCTTCTTGGCTTCATATGTTTGTTTTGTTTTTTATATTCATTTAATTAAGCTGTGTCTTCTTTATTTTCATTTACAACCTGTTAGCGTTATGAGTCCGGTCAAGCCGGTGAGAGGCAATGACAAAATAGTTGCTTTGGATGAAGGTGACTCACATCGATTGAATATAACTGTGCGATATTCCTTGAGAGAGATTGATGCTTGTACTCGTTTGCATGAGAGTCTCCATGTGGCTAGGGTTCATGCTGCTGGTTTTGGTTCTATCTTCAAGTGGAAGGTGAAGTCTAACATTTCCCGCCGTCTGATGGTTTGTACTTGAAGATAGAACCTGATACGATGATTCTTGACATGGGTGAGGTGAATAAGAAGCTTCACATCACTAGCGATGGTATACAGCAACTATTTGGTTTCCCTCGTGGTGGTCGTTCTACACCAAGGCCATCAAAGGACGGATATGATGATGCTCTGATGAAGTTAAGATCGGAGCCTGAAATTAGAAGGAACAGAGATATCAACACAAAGGATTTGAGGGATAAGCTCAAGGTGCTTGTCAAGGATCCTAGCAAAGATGACCTCGATCTAAAAGTGTTCTTCATTATTGTGTTTATGAAAGTTGTGTTTCCTGGTACCACCCCTCATGTTTCCAGAGAGGCAACAATGTTTGAGGATCTTGTCATTGAGGACATAGCTCATATGGATTATTGCCAGCTAATGGTTGATGAGCTTAGAAGGGATGTTGTCAGGTACCAAGATGGTGTTACCCTTGGGAAGGCAATCACAAGATGTGCTATAGGACCTTGATTTCCTTATCCGTGGCAAGATTCTGGAGGTTGACATGCGAGTCCCCCGCATATGTTTCATGGACCAGGACAAGCTTTCCGATCTGGCTGATGCAGATTTGATAAGAAGAGGCAAGGCAGATCCAAAGACTTGGGTGTTTGGGAAGCTTCCGGTAGTTTTATTTCTGTCTTGTCTTTGCAGACCTTTTATTGTTTAGGTATAACTGCTTTTGCTGGAGTAAACATGTGTACTGCAGAGTTTCCTTTTTATATTTTGTCAGTTCTGAAGATTTTTGAGGTTTAGGTATAATTTTTAGTACTGTTGTGTCATGTTTGGTTGAACTGAATCTCTTTGTTCAACTAACCTGTTTGTAAATACTAACAAATTGGCACTGACAGTGAAAGCTAGTTAGTACTGTTGATTTAATTCTGTTAATATAATGTTTATTTTTCCCCGTGTGTTGCATTTGATTAATTTACTCTTTTCCGCCTTATTCGTAGTGGAAAACTCAAGAGGAAGTTGTCTTTTACCGTGTGTATAAACGTCCAGTCCTGGAGATGCCGTCTCAGATTCCAAAGATTTGATCTTTGCATGGTGAGTCCAGAGATGGTTGTGGTGTTGAGCGTGCTGGTTATGTTCCCCTGGCCCTAGTAAGGCTAGTACTTCACAGAGGCGGGGTTCTGGTAATGATGTAGCTATTTCTACATTGGAGCGCGTTGAGCATATTTTTATTAATGTGCATTCTGAGCTGGAAAAGGTCTCACTTACAGTTGAGCATCTGAGCTATATCAACGGTATCCTCCCTGACGGTCATCAGTTTAATGCTGAGGAAGCAGTGAACTATATTGAGATGGAGAGAATGTTAATTAGTGATATGTGTGATGGTGCTGCTCAACTAATTCGGAGCTCGGTTCGTCTGTTGAACAACATGAAGTGTTTCAAAACTATGCAAGACTCTCGCTGCAAGCCATATGAAGAAAGTGCCAATGTTGTTATCAGTCAGATTGAGCAGGATGAGGCCGCTGCCACTGCCAGCAGGGCTGGTGATGGTACTGAGGGAAATTTTCCTGACCACCATATGAATGATGTTCGTTTGGAGTCCCCTGTTGTTGAGGTGACTCAGTCCTTGATGTTTGCATTTTTTACTATGTTGTTCTAATGTCAGTATTATAGGTGAACTTTCTCATGTTCATCTGCTTACTGATTTTTTCCATGCAGGAGACCAGTCATGATGTTGAGGCCGCTGTTGACTGTGGAGTTAATGATCCATCTATTGATAAGAGCAAGGTTATTTTTATTTTTTATTGTTTATATTTTTTTTGAATTTTCTTGCGCACCATTGTGCCTTACATGTTCATTTTTCAACCCCACATCGTTAAGAATTTGTATGTGATATTTACCTTTTGTTAGTGTAGTTTAACCTTTTGTTTCTTGTTGCTAATAATATCATTTTTTGCTTCATTACTGTGAATCAGGATCCTGTTGTTGGTTATGAGCCTTGTTCGACCATCAGTGATGTTCCTTTGAATGTTAGTAGTAGCAACATCAGTGGTGTTGCTGTGGATGCTGCTAAGATTTGTTTTTTTGTGCTTGCATTAATTTTATATGCAGTCTTCGCTGTTGTTTCTTTGTAGCTGTAAAAGAAAGACTGCACACCTCTTTGCTGGTTTTTCTGATTGTTAGTTTTGCTCATTTTCTTTCACTTTCTGAATTTTTATTTTTTTCAGATGACTGATGTTGAGTGTGAGGCTGCCGTTACTGTTGGAGGTGATGCTTGTGGTGTTCCAGTGAGCAGTGAGTGTGATGTTGGTAGCAAAGTTGCTAATGAGGAGGTTGATGCTGCCAGCATACTTGATTCAAAATCGTTTGGTGTTGGTATTGTTGAGAGTGATAATCTTTCTGGTTCTTAAGAATTGTCCCTGGAAAATTTTCTGACTATGGTGATGCATTGCAAGACACTGATGTGTCTAGCGTGGAGGAGGTGCCATCTGAGGATGATGATTTCATTCTGTCGGTTTCTTATGGCCCCTTGGCGCATGAGGCGCTCCTGTCGTCCCAGGATTTTTTTTCTTCATACCCTGGAAGCGCAACCATATTATTGTCCTCACAGGATGTTCCACCGTCAAACCCTGAGAGCGCGGCATATTGCCGTCGTCACAGGAACTCCCGTCGTCAAACACTGAAAGTGCAGGTAAGGACTTGTAAATGAGTTGTACTTCTCATTTTATGGCATGGTGGAAATGTTTTCTTGTAGTGCTTGAACTTATTTTCTTTTTTCTTTTTTCTGAAAACAGAAGGTGCTAACGCTGCTAAGGTTGATTTGTTCTTCTTCACTGTTACGAGGTTGCACACGAACGTACGAAACGGTTAGTGTTTGATTTTGCCGGGTTCATTTTTGTCTCCTTTTCTTTTTCTCTCATATGTTTATTGTTGTCACTCCTGTAGTTTTAATTGCTCTCATCTTTGTGTTTTTGCTTAGTGAAAAGCGGATTTTCAAAATAGTGAATGCGATGCTAGTGTTGGTTCTCTTGCTAAGGCTTTGTCCCCACTGGCATGCTCAACTCAGACAGTGCTGATGTTGTTTTATATTCTCTTCGTGAGAAGTACTGACACCGACAAGTTGATTGTTCCCAGATGGGCCACGGTGATTTTTTTGCTTTGTACATAGGATGATAAGTTATTTGTATATTTTCTAACTATTGTTGTTCTTTTTGTACAACAGACCAAGATCCGTGATGGAAATGTTGATGCCAATGTGTGGCAGTGGTTCACAAGATCTCGAGATGATGGTTACGACAATGTACGTGACTCATGCTGATATTTTATGTTTTCCTTGTGTATTGATGAAATATGCATGCTCTTACCTAAACTTGTTGCACTCATGAAATAGAACTGTCATGTTTCTTTTGCAAATAATGAAGGTGAAATGAACTTCAGTAGGCTGTTCATTTTTCCATGTACTTAGGTATGATGCATGCCTTTATTTTAAGCTGAACTTTTTGTAGCAAGAAAGTCGAACTGGTGTGTTTCTTGAAAGTTTGGACAATGGATATGAACTTTTGTGCCCCTTGTTTTGTACTGAGTTGCTTACTCAACTAGAACTTATGATTATCTGATCTGCTTGGGTTTCTCAATAACAATTTTGTTACTTTTATTTATTGTTTTGGAGGCTTAATATTATTGTTTCATTATAATTATAGTTCTTAAATTTATGTATAGAAAAGCCCAAACTTATGCACACCGACAGGAGCCCCTGGGCATGGGCCACACATAAGTGCGAAGCATCGTTGGGCCAGTCCCATAACAGTGCGTGGGCACGCGTGGCAGGGATTAACTGCTGTAATTTTCTCGTCAGTTTTGCTTCCCCACGGTCCGCATTGAGTGCGTGACGTGGGGGTCGTGCATGGAACGGTCGCAGCACGCCTATGATCCCTCACATCGAATAGTAAAGAGATGGCCCACTCCCTCCCCATGAAAAGAGGAATCCGCAGGGGCGCTGCTCATTTACCATTCTTTCCTTTCCCAATCTAGGAACCGCCGCTCTCTTCTTCTTCCTTGAGTCCAAACTAGAGCATCCGCCTCTGTCCGCCGCCGCTGCGCTTTCACCACTCTTGATCCCTCACCCTCTCTTAGCCGCCATGGCGCCCAAGACAAGCAAGGGCAAGGGAGTGGCCAAGGCAAGCAAGGGGAAGGAGGTGCCAGAGAGCGAACTGGTGAAGCTGCTGAAGAAGCACGCCATATTCACCTCGACAATTGACGCGCTCACGCTCAGGGATCGATTCCGGTGCCTGTAGGGGAGAGAGACGTCGGGGCACCCTGCCACGCACATTATCCCCGCTCCTTTTCCAAGCCTGGTCCATATAAATATCCTTTCTTCGTTGATTACTTCCACTGCGGGCACTGCCCCCATTCTCAGATTTCTTCAATGATATCATGCACACCTTTGGCTTTCACCTCCTGGATTTCACGCCAAATGCCATGGCGTGCATGGCCCTCTTCGCTCACCTCTGTGAGGGCTTCACCGGGTTAGTCCCCAACACGACGCTCTTCTGCCATTATTTCATCCCCCGCCTCCAGCCAAGAGATGCTATCTCCGATTGCATCACTTGGATCCCAAGGGCTTTGAGCAAAAGCACATACCCGGAGGGGGCCCAGAAGGAGAAGTGGGACGAATGGCGGGGCAGGTGGTGCTGGATCATGGAGGAGGAGCCGCGGCCATTCTGTCAGGTCCGTCAGAAATCACCGACCTGTGGCAAGCACTGGGGCGACTTCGACATCAACGACATGAAGCTTACGATCGCCACCACCAGAATCCATCGCCTCAAATCAACCGGGCTCACGCTCGAGATGGTTGGGGCCGACTTCCTCCATCGCCGCATTGCTCCTCTGCACAACAAGGGGAGGCTGTCCTGGGACTTCAAAAACGCGGCAGACATCATAAGTCTTCGCCCCGTCCTGAACTACAATTTCACGGTAATGCAGCATGCGTCCCTTTGCCAGAAGCTATTTCAGCTCAAGGTTGACAAGGCCAGCAAGTCTGACAAGGCTGGCAAGGCTGACAAGACTAGCAAGGCCGACAACCCGTTCAGGTTGCCGGTGGGGGTGGTCCCCTTGAGCAACAATTCCTGCCTGACCTCCATCATCACCATGATGCCGGTGTTCAATGCCCATGGCTTGGACCCGTCCTGGGACGAGCCAGAAGCAGTGCTGGTGCAATATTTCTTCAACAACTTGTCGGAGAAGTTCATCCATAACGAGCCCCTGCTCATCCTGCCCACCACTGAAGAAGAGGTGGCGTACATCACCAGCAGGGCGGAGGAGGCATCACTTGCCGACGAGGCCGGCAGCCTCGGCACCATGGAGGATGAGGCTAACGAGACCAATGAGGAAAAAGAGTTTGCCGGGTGGAAGGAGTCTGCCAGGGAGCACAGCGGCGCGGGCGCCGGGGTTCCCCCTACAGAAGAGGCGGCCGGGGAGACATCTGATGCGGACGAGCCTTCAGCCCCAAAGAAGAAGCGTGTCCTGTGGCAGGCCATCTCCGGTGAGCCACTCAAGAGCTCTGGCAAGGGAGCGGCCGACAGGGCCACGCAGCGGCAAGAGGCCTAGGCGCAACCGGTGCGTCATACGAGGGGCGCGGCTGTGGCATCAGCGAAGGAAGACGCAGCAGCGAAGAAAGCTGCGTCCGCTACCTCCTCCTCGGCGGCGAAGAAAACTGCGGCCGCCGCTTCCTCGTCGGCCAAGCGGCCCAGGAGTCCATCTCCTCTTTCTCCCTTCGCGGACACCATCCCGATGGCCTATTTCGACCTCGCGTCCTTTAGCCTGAAGAGGAAGAGGAGGCCAGAAGGGGAAGACGAGTAAGTATCTTGCCTCTATACTCATCTCCTGATCCTCCATCGTTTTATTCTTACTTGATCTTGTCTTCGTAGTGATACGGAGACGCTGGCCCAGAGGATGGCGAAGAGGGCCAAGGCTTTGACGGGCGACGAGCCCCCCGGCAAGCACTTCAAGTGCACCAGTGATGATCATAATCAGTCCAGACGTGAGTACTCAACGCAGCCCCCAATCCAACCACCAGTGTGAGTCCGTTACTCATTTTCCACTGGCGGGCGGCGGAGTGCGCATCTTTAGTGCTAATCTTGCCGAGTTCACAGGAGGAGAGAGGCAATAAGAGGAGCCGTTGTGGAACACCCCTGACATGCCGCCCCCGTCGACCATGCCACCTAGGGGGAGTCCCCGGCAAGGGCATCCACCAACGAGCCCACACACAAGGAGGAAGAGGCGGCGAGCACATGCGTTGGCGGCTCTGTCCCAGCAACGAACGTTGCCAGGGAGGGAACCACCCCTCCTCAGCTTGTCATAGGTAAGCCGCCTGCCTCCTGTCCCTTGCCGTCTTTGCCATGCGACTTTCTTTCTTTTCCTTTTCGCTTTCCTATGTTTCGACTTTGGTTTCACTTTATTTTCCCTTTTTGCCTTCAGATCCCCTCCCGACGGCCCAGACGGACGTCGAGGCCATCATTAAGGAGACCGCCAAGGCCGCTGCCGCTGAGGCCACCAAGGTTGCTGCTGATGAAGCAGCCAAGGATGCGCACGAAGAGGCTGCCAAGGGGCCTGCCGGGGAGGCCAACGAGGAGGCTGGCGACCATACTGACGGCAACTCTGCCGCAGGAGCGCCTGGCGCTGCACCGGTCCCGGAGCCCTTTGCTATCGGGAAGAGGGTGGTTGATGATCAACCATCAAACTCTGAAGCCCCTTCCCCAAGCAGATACCTGAAGCTGGGCGATGACCTATTCGTCAGCATCCCAGGAATGGCGAACACCGGAGCGCCAACTGGAGGGGAGACTTTCGATGAAGAAATCCTTGCCGCTACCGGGCTCTAGGTTGTTGATGAGCCAAGTGCGAGTGGCAGCAGCTCCAAAGAAGACCAACTCCTTCAAGCCATGAGTGTCAACTTCGAGAAGCTCCAGGCGCGTTACCGTGCTCGCAAGGAGAAGCTGGACTCTAGGGTGGCAGTCAACAACAAAATAGAGGCAAATTTCCAGGAGCGCATCGCTCAGGTGCAGACATGGTTTGCCGAGGCCCAGCAAGAGCTGAAGGCCAGCCAGGAGCAGATGAGTGAACGCTGGCAGGAGCTCCTCCTGAAGCAGGTTGACGCTGAGCAGGCCCAGGAGGTGGCTGCTGCATAGGCCGCCAAGGATGAAGCTGCCCAGAGGGAGCACCGCGTTCTGCTCGATGCCCAAGAAGAAGACCTCGTCGCCCGGGAAGAAGCGCTTGCTGCCAAGCTCCACGGCAAGGATGAAGAAATCGAGAAGCTTGCCGCGCAGCGGACATAGGAGTTGAAGAAGGAGCACAAAGACACACTTGATGCTCTGGCCCTGGACCATGCCGACAAGCTGAAGAAGGCCGTTGATGGTGCTGAGGCTGCGGAGGCCGCCAGCAACGAGCTGGCCGGCAAGGTGGAGAAGCTAGAGCTGGAGAAGCACAGGAAGGAGATCTCCACTCTAAAGAGCAACAGAGATAAAACCGTGGGCACCTTGGCGGAGCTGCAGGTCACTATATCCGACAAGACCAAACTGATCTACGATACCAATAACTCCATGTCACGCCCAATATGCGACCCTATCCTAAAGGAACTCGAAGGTCCCACCAAGGATAGAAGCGCATATTGGAGACGCTTTTGCAAGGTGGATATCATCACACCGTACCATTACATAATAGTTGGGGATACATACAAGAGGCATACAATGCCACACGAATACAGCAACATCATACATAAGAGCATCATCCAACTACGAATGAAACACAAACAGAAACTCAAACGACATCCACCCTGCTAGCCCAGGCTACCGACCTGGAACCTATCCCCTGATCGAAGAAGAAGCAGAAGAAGAACTCAAAAACAAGTAAACATCACTCTCGCATCATGTTCATCGCATTACCTGTACCTGCAACTGTTGTTGTAGTAATCTGTGAGCCACGAGGACTCAACAATCCAATTACCATGGGTATCAAGACTAGCAAAGCTTAACTGGGTATGGAAAGGATAAGTGGTGAGGTTGCAGCAGTGAGTAAGCATATATGGTGGCTAACAAACGCAAATAAGAGCGAGAAGAGAAGCAACGCAACAGTCGAGAAGCTAGAAGGATCAAGAAGTGGTCCTGAAACTACTTACGTTCATACATAACACAAACCGTGTTCACTTCCCGGACTTCGCCGAAAAGAGACCATCACGGCTACACACGCAGTTGGGTATCTTAATTCGAATCTGGTGTCAAGTTCTCTACAACTGGACATTAACAAATTCCCATCTGCCACATAACCGCGGGCACGGCTTTCGAAAGTTTAAACCCTGCAAGGGTGTCCCAACTTAGCCCATCACAAGCTCTCATGACCAACAAAGGATATTCCTTCTCCCGGGAAGACCCGATCAGTCTCGGAATCCTGGTTACAAGACATTTCGACAATGGTAAAACAAGACCAGCAAGACAACCCGACTGTGCCAACAAATCCCAATAGGAGCTGCACATATCTCGTTCTCAGGGCACAACGGATGAGCAATTCGTACAACTAAAACCAGACCTCAAGTTTCCCTGAGATGGCCCCGCAGGTTGCTCGGTTTGGACCAACACTCAGAGGAGCACTGGCCCGGGGGGGGGGGTTTAAAATAAAGATGACCCTTGGGTTTGCAACTCCAAGGGAAAGTTATAGGTTGTTAGGCAAATGGGAAAATCAATGTTGGGCCTTGCTGGAGGGGTTTTATTCAAAGAGAACTGTCAAGGGGTTCACATACACCCGGCCGCGTAAGGAACGCAAAATCAAGGAACATAACACCGGTATGACGGAAACTAAGGCGACAAGAGTGGAACAAAATGCCAGGCATAAGGCCGAGCCTTCCACCCTTGACCAAGTATATAGATGCATTAATTAAATAATAGATATTGTGATATCCCAACATAATCCTGTCCATCATGGAGCAATCTTCAACTTCACCTGCAACTAACAAAGCTATAAGAGGGGCTGAGCAAAGCGGAAACATAGCCAAGCAACGGTTTGCTAAGAAGGGTGAAAAGGTTAGAGGCTAACATGGCAATTTGGGAGGCTTGATAAACAAGTGATAGGTAGCGCAGCATAGAGATAGAACGAAGCAACTAGCATAGCAATGATAGTAGTGAGATCCCGGGAAACAGTCATCTTGCATGAAACTCCGCTAGGAAGAAGAACGAGTCCATGAAGAAGACGAACGGATGAAGACGAGCCAAGCGTAGTCGAACGAATCCTCACGATCGCAACGAAACAAGAACTATCGAGAAGAAGCACAACCGGAAAGAAGCAAACCACATGGTAAACACACAACACATAAACATGACATGATGCTCAACCAAGTATGATGCATGAAAAAGCTACATAATGCTGGCAAGAGATGATGCATACAAGAGCAACACATCAAAGCAAGTTTAACTGAGGCTGGAAACAACATATAACTAATTCGGTAAGTCCTCATATGCAAATTTCGAAAATTGGTCCAGATCTGAAAAAACCTTATGTTCAATTTGTTAAATAGCAAGTTAGAATGCACCAAGATGATCTGCACAAAATTCTAGTCAAGTTACATATAAAGTTCATTTAGTTTGGAGCTATGGCCTATAAGATATGAGCAAAACAAGTTAAACATGTCATTGATGCAGAATGCATTCAAACATCAAGCAAACACCCTCAAAACAAGGATTCAACATGACAATATGAAACTACAATCAATTCTAAGCAAGTTTCATAAAGAGCATGCTCAAAACGGAGCAACGGTGCAACACATACACTCCAAACAAGATATAACAACAATCTGCCCAAAACTGCAAGTAGGCACTTTGTAAACATCAAAACAACATGCTACAAGAATCTTATGAGCACAAACTTGACATGCACTTCATGTACAGGTAACATGCTTAAAATATCATTAAAGGTTCATGTTGATAGGCATCAAGGTTAAACCAATATGATCAATGCAAAATACAACTTTGTAACACAGCAGCATATGCATGAGCAGAGTTAATATGGTGGCAACTTGAGAGAAAGAAAGAGACAAGATAGGATAAGTAAACATAGAAACCAAGGGCATGGAATAAAATTAAACATAACAAAGAGCAAATAACATCATGGCATCATAAACATATGGCTCATGGGTTAGTGGGAACCAACATGACAAGATTGAAAGTTAAAACAGTTTCAGCAAGTGTAAAACAGCAACATTATGATAGCATGTTTGCAAGCATGAAACAGAGGCATATGATCTCCAAATTAGCAAAAATGGCATGTGAACAAATTACTCATAGCATACTACAATTCTTGTAATTGGATCATCTCCAGAAGAGGCATGGATCACTCAAAAACAAGCTCACAACAATGCATCATGAAGTTAACAGAAATCTGGAATATTATATAAGCATGTTCATGGCAATGAGAACATATTCGAGAGGATATATATAGGGCATCAAGAGGCATGGAATGATAAATAATAACATATAAAACAAAACATCTCAACTAAGCATCTCCATATTATGCATGGATTAATTGGTAGCATCAAGCAAACATGGCAACATGATATAGTAGTTTCAGCATTGACAGAAAGTTAACAGCAAGTGGCCCACTTCAGAAGCTTGATTCACTCACTACAGGGCATATAAAAATAAATGGATTGCAGCCCTGTAAAGATGGCATAAAAATGCTCCTACAACATGTAGACATCATGCTCATAGGATGCACACACAACATGCAACAAGAATGAAAAATCAGCAAGTTACAACAGTTTTCCATAGTTAACAGCAACATGCACTTTTGCAACAGGGATTAATATGTCAATATGCGCCCTAACATGAATGCAAAGCACACCAACATTTAGAGCATGAAGGGCAGAACATGTGCATATCAATATCGTCATCATAGCATCAACAGAGACAAAGTTGTGGCACTCACGAGATGCACAAATGATGTTATCAATCAGCAGATTCCAGCAGCTTATATTACTTAGCAGTTTTGCAATGAATATTTAGACATCAAAATGAACTCAAGCAAGCATGCAAAAATTGAATGAAATTAAGAGCATCTCACGATGAACATTTTTATATATCATATGCATGAATCGGAGCTACATGTATGGAGATATGGCATGGCAAAGTGGGCACCAGAATATGCAAATTTCAGGACTTGGCAGAAATTATACCCCCAAAAACTGGACGGGACGGGTCGGGATGAGGAGATCCGGGGCGAGGAGAGACCATTTGGTTCGGGGGAGTGGTGGATCTCGTCCCACTCCCTAGATCCGGTGGCTTCGGCGATGCCGACGACGATTCCGGCGAGGTTGGCCTGTGCGGGCGGCCGGAGATGCCGGGGCCAGGGCCAGGGATGCCGGATCCGGCAGAGGCGCAGCCGGAAGGCAGCGGGGATGGGGCGCCGACGTGGAGGATGGCCACCGGAGGCGGGGTCGCGAAGCGGCGGCAGATCTCCGGCGGCGGGGCGCGGCACTGGAGGGCGGCGGGCGACGCTGGAGGGCGCCGGCGCGGTGGCGCTCGGCGTCGGGCACGGTGGTTCCTGGGGTTGGGGGCGGGCGCTGGGGTGGCCGGCAACGAGGGGCAGCTGGCAGTGGAGCGGAGGAGCCGTGGCGCGGCGGCGGGGCCACGCCGGCGAGGCGGAGGCGGCAGCGCTGGCGCTGAAGGGTGGCGAGGCGCGGGGAGCCAGCGAGCAGCGCGCGGGCGCTCGGGCCCGAGACGGCCCGGGGCGGGCTCGTGATGGGCTCCGACGGGCCTGGCGGCGGGGGCGGCGGCCAGGGACAGGTGGCGGCGTGCGATTCGCAGAGGGGGCGGCGGCTGGACGTGTCCGGCCGTCGGCGGACATGTCCGACAGTGCGGAGGGAGGTGGACTTGGGTTAGGGTGGATTCATCCGAAATTTCAGGGGAGGGTTTTTTTATATAGGCATAGGGAGCTAGGAGAGTCCAAATGAGGAGTTGTTTTCGCCCACACGATCGTGATCGAACGGCGGAGAGCATGGAGGGGGTTTAGATGGGCTAGGTGGGCTGTGTGAAGAGGTGCTGGGCTGCAAAGAGAGAGGGGTTTCGGTTAACTCGGTTAACCGTTGGGGCATTAAACGACCTCCAAATGGAATGAAATTTGACGGGCGGTCTACCGGTGATATACCAAGGCCACTCGGCAAATCTCGGCCCATTTCGAGAACTTTTTCGGTGGCTCACAAAACAAGGACTGAGAGGGGCGACGGGCGCATGCGAGTGTGGTTGGGCTTAGAACAGACAACAGAGAGAACTGGGGAAACCCAAACGGATGCACGTTTTGAAAAGCATGCAGATGAAATGCAGATGATGACATGACAAAATGCAACATGCAAGCAAATGACATGGCAACTACGGTGAATAACTGGAAGACATCTGGCGCATCGGACTCGGGGCGTTACAACTCTCCTCCTCTAACAAGAGATCTCGTCCCGAGATCTTAGGAACGAGACGGAAGAGAAAGTGGAAGAGGTGAAGTAAGAACGCAAGAGAGAAGACGAACAAAGTCGAGAGCACTCGGTAGAAAAGAGGAATGTCGAATATGACCAGAATCAAGAGATCAAGGAATAAGATAGACTCTAAAAGCACTCCGGTTAGAATAAGATAGGAAAGGAATAAGAACATAAGAATTCCGGCAGCACTCCGGCTGAAAATGGAAGGAATAGAACAAGAACTTCACAAGATGGGATGGCACTTGATGAGATGAACAACGCAATGCATTCGAAAGAATTGAAATAGTGAAATGAAAGAACCAGAAGGAAGGATTTAACGGAGTTGTTGAGAAAATCAACAATGAGAGAATAAGCTTGTTGTGGACTTATCAAAAACATCTCAAAACTTGAGGTGAAATTATACCACAACCAATGTCTGAATAGCTGAGAAGAATGAAGAAATGCTAAACTCCACTTCAGAATAAAATGGAGAATTATTTGCACTTCGAGACGCGAGAAGAAAAGATACTTGAACTCCTCCAACAAAATCTTGACGAACTCTTGAAGAATGAATTAAATCATGAAGAACCACCATGAAGATCTCTAGTGACGAAAGGATGATGAGATATAATGAAGGATGAAAGAATAAGATTAAAGCTTGCGATGGTTTAGATGGAGGTTTCGAAGAAATGGCTGAGGAAAAATTCGAACTCCGGAAAAGAATAGATGAAAACACTTGGAACTAGAATTTATTCATCACAAACAAACTCCAAAGAAAATGGATTACTTGATGATGATGGAATAAGAATAATAATTACGTTATGCTTATCCTCATCAAATTTAAATGATGACAACCGGATTTGGCATGCAACTTATTCCCCTTGAAAAGAATTGAGGATTATATGGCGCAACCTTGAGGAAGGTCTTCAACGGACCACTGGTAGGATTTCAAAGAACGAATGAATTGATATGACAACAAAGGAAGAGGAATGCTGAAGGAATCACCATAAGAATTCGAAAATGACTAATGAAAGAGAATGAATCACCTAGAAGAATTAGAAGAACCAATATGCTTGAGGGGATTTAGATGCAAAAGAATGAAGAGATAACAAGTTGATTAAAGAATACTAGACACATGCACCGGGATAACTAGAGAACGATAGCCGGAATGATGGCCTCCGGTGAAACGAAAATAAAATCAACTCCTGAAATACTCTAGATGGTAAGAAAACAATATCTGACAAATGGAATAATTAGAGAGGGTAGCATGAAACTAGAACCGCAAGTCTTCGAGAGAACAGGCAAGATTTAGAGGAAAAACTCTTCTTCTATCTTCAACTGACGACGAGAAACACCACTAAAATTGTTGAGACACTCTGGAAGAATGGAAAGAGGAAAAGTTGAACCAAAGATGAAAATAATTTGAAATTGATCTTGGAGAAAGCATGTGATTGATGGAATCCATTCTTACGCCACACTTTGAACGAAATTAGGAATGGCTCCGGAATAATTAGAAGAGTTAGGTAAGATCCTGGGAAAAGACCTGTTGGTTAGGGCCCACTAATAGAAAACACCATTGAAAAAGGATTGTTGAAGAGATAGATGATGCACCGGAACAACAGAAATATTTGAATGAGGTGACAACCTCGAATTAATTCAAACACAGACGCATCTCCTGAGATGTCTTGAGCACTCCGGAAGGATAAACTGGCGAGAGGCGAACGAGCAGGGAAGACACTTGATCCAAGGGAAAGAATATGATCAACCCGAAAAACTTGGATTGAATCCACCGGAGAAGAAAAAGAGATGAAGAATGTCGAACAAAACGAGAATTCACCGGTTGAAACAATTGACGAAAGACTGAAGAGGCTCCGCACGAATGAAATTGATGCTCGAAAGAGACTCAGACTCTGGGAAGAGAAAGGGGTGGGTGGGCGGGAAAAACAAAGGCAACTTGGAAGGTAGAACCGACGAATATCTTGAAGAGAAAACACCGGTTGAAATAAAGCAAAGGCTTCGCACGAGTAGGATGGATACTCGATTAGGGACTCCGGGAAGAAATAGGGTGGGCGGGTGGGAAAAGAAGACAACTGAGGGCAGAGAAACAACTTCATTGAGAGCGAACTGAGGATTGAACTTGCAAAAACAAAGAGGGTCGAATCGTCTTGACGAGAAAATGCACCGGATGAAAAGAGCTGAGAACCAATGATCGGAAAACCAACTGCGTGATCCTAAAGAAAATTTGAAGGGGAAGAGGAGTAATTCAAAACACCTATGTCAAGATTCCTCACCAGAGCGACGAAGGGGCTGAGAAGTAAAAAGAATTCCTACTCTCTGATATAACTAGACTCTGAAAATAGTTTTCTTCTAGACTCGACAACGGCCAACTACGATCAATCAAGGGGTGGCTCCTATGGTCGGTCGAGGCTCTGATACCAACTTGTCACGCCCAATATGCGACCCTATTCTAAAGGAACTCGAAGGTCCCACCAAGGATAGAAGCGGATATTGGAGACGCTTTTGCAAGGTGGATATCATTACACCGTACCATTACATAATAGTTGGGGATACATATAAGAGGCATACAATGCCACACGAATACAACAACATCATACATAAGAGCATCATCCGACTACGGATGAAACACCAATAGAAACTCAAACCACATCCACCCTGCAAGCCCATGCTGCCGACCTGGAACCTATCCCCTGATCGAAGAAGAAGCAGAAGAAGAACTCCAAAACAAGTAAACATCGCTCTCACGTCATGATCATCGCATTACCTGTACCTGCAACTGTTGTTGTAGTAATCTGTGAGCCATGAGGACTCAGCAATCCCATTACCATGGGTATCAAGACTAACAAAGCTTAACTGGGTATGGAAAGGATAAGTGGTGAGGTTGCAACAGCGACTAAGAATATATGGTGGCTAACATACGCAAATAAGAGCGAGAAGAGAAGCAACGCAATGGTCGAGAAGCTAGAAGGGATCAAGGGGTGATCCTGAAACTACTTATGTTCATACATAACACACACCGTGTTCACTTCCCGGACTTCGCCGAAAACAGACCATCACGGCTACACACGCGGTTGGGTATTTTAATTCGAATCTGGTGTCAAGTTCTCTACAACCGGACATTAACAAATTCCCATCTGCCACATAACCGCGGGCACGGATTTTGAAAGTTTAAACCCTGCAGGGGTGTCCCAACTTAGCCTATCACAAGCTCTCACGGCCAACGAAGGATATTCCTTCTCCCGGGAAGACCCGATCAGTCTCGGAATCCCGGTTACAAGACATTTCGACAATGGTAAAACAAGACCAGCAAGACCACCTAATTGTGCCGACAAATCCCGATAGGAGTTGCACATATCTCGTTCTCAAGGCACAACGGATGAGCAATCTGTACAACTAAAACCAGACCACAAATTTCCCCGAGGTGGCCCCGCAGGTTGCTCGGTTCGGACCAACACTCGGAGGAGCACTGGCCCACGTGGGGGGTTTAACATAAAGATGACCCTTGGGTTTGCAACCCCAAGGGAAAGTTACAGGTTGTTAGGCAAATCGGAAAATCAATGTTGGGCCTTGCTGGAGGAGTTTTATTCAAAGCAAACTGTCAAGGGGTTCCCACACACCCGACCGCGCAAGGAACACAAAATCAAGGAACATAACACAGGTATGACGGAAACTAAGGCGGCAAGAGTGGAACAAAACAGCAGGCATAAGGCCGAGCCTTCCACCCTTTACCAAGTATATAGATGCATTAATTAAGTAAGAGATATTGTGATATCCCAACATAATCCTGTCCATCATGGAGCAATCTTCAACTTCACCTACAACTAAAAATGCTATAAGAGGGGCTGAGCAAAGTGGTAACATAGCCAAGCAACGGTTTGCTAGGAAGGGTGAAAAGGTTAGAGGCTGACATGGCAATCTGGGAGGCTTAATAAACAAGTGATAGGTAGCGCAGCATAGTGATAAAACGAAGCAACTAGCATAGCAATGATAGTAGTGAGATCCAGGGAAACGGTCCTCTTGCCTGAAACTCCGCTAGAAATAAGAATGAGTCCATGAAGAAGACAAACGGATGAAGATGAGCCAAGCGTAGTCGAACGAATCCTCACGATCGCAATGAAACAGGAACTATCGAGAAGAAGCACAACCGGAAAGAAGCAAACCACATGGTAAACACAGAACGCATAAATATGACATGATGCTCAACCAAGTATGATGCATGACAAAGCTACATAATGCTACTCATGGCAAGAGATGATGCATACAAGAGCAACACATCAAAGCAAGTTTAAATGAGGCCGTAAACAACATATAACTAATTCGGTAAGTCCTCATGCAAATATAGAAAATTGGTCCAGATCTGAAAAAACCTTATGTTCAAGTTGTTAAATAGCAAGTTAGAATGCACCAGGATGATCTACATGAAATGCTAGTCAAGTTACATAGAAAGTTCACTTAGTTCGGGGCTACGGCCTAGAAGATATGAACAAAACAAGTTAAACATGTCATTGATGCAAAATGCATTCAAACATCAAGCAAACACCCTCAAATCAATGATTCAACATGACAATATGAAACTACAAGCAATTCTAAGCAAGTTTCATATAGAGCATGCTCAAAACGGAGCAATAGTGCAACACATACACTCCAAACAAGATATAACAACAATCTGCCCAAAACTGCAAGTAGGCACTTTGTAAACATCAAAACAACATGCTACAAGAATCTTATGAGCACAAACTTGACATGCACTTCATGTACAGATAACATGCTTCAAATATCATTAAAGTTTCAAGTTCATAGGCATTAATATTAAACCAATATGATCAATGCAAAATGCAACTTTGTAACACAACAACATATGCATGAGCAGAGTTAATATGATGGCAAATTGAGAGCAAGAAAGAGACAAGATACAATAAGTAAACATAGCAACCAAGGGCATGGAATCAAATTACACATAACAAAGAGCAAATAACATTATGACATCATAAACATATGGCTCATGGATTAGTGGGAACCAACATGACAAGATTGAAAGTTAAAACAGTTTCAGCAAGTGTAAAACAACAACATTATGATAGCATGTTTGCAAGCATGCAACAGAGGTATATGATCGCTAAAATTAGCAAAAATGGCATGTGAACACATTACTCATCGCATACTACAGTTCATGTAATTGGAGTATCTCCATAAGAGGCATGGATCACTCAAAAACAAGCTCACAACAATGCATCATGAAGTTAACAGAAATCTGGAACATTATATAAGCATGTTCATGGCAATTAAAACATATGCTACCGGACATATATAGGGCATCAAGAGGCATGTAATGATATATAATAACATAGAAAACAAAACATATCAACTTAGCATCTCAAGATTATGCATTGATTAATTGGTAGCATCAAGCAAACATGACAACATGATACAACAGTTTCAGCATTGACAGAAAGTTAACAGCAAGTGGCCAACTTCACAAGCTTGATGCACTCACTACAAGGCATATAAAAATACATGGAATGCACCCCTATAAATATGGTATAAAAATGCTCCTAAAACATGTAGACATCATACTCATAGGATGCACAGACAAAATGCAAAAAAAATAACAAATCAGCATGTGACAGCAGTTTTCCATAGTTAACAGCAACATGCACTTTGGCAGCAGGGATTAATATGTGAACATGCACCCTAACATTAATTCAAAGCATACCAACATTTAGATAATGAAAAGAAGAACATGTGCATATCAAGATCATCATCATAGCATCAACAGAGACAAAGTTGTGGCACTCACGAGATGCACAAATGATGTTATCAATCAGTAGATTCCAGCAGCTTATATTACTTAGCAGTTTTGCAACGAAGATTTAGACATCAAAATGAACTCAAACTAGCATGCCACAATAGAGTTAAATGAATATCATCTCACAATGAACATTTTGATATATCATATGCATGAATCGGAGCTACATGTATTGAGATATGGCATGGCAAAGTGGGCACCAGAATATGCAAATTCCAGAACTCGGCAGAAATTATACCCCCGAAGACTGGACGGGACGGGTCGGGATGAGGTGATCCGGGGCGCGGAGAGGCCGTTTGGTTCGGGGGAGTGGTGGATCTCGTCCCACTCCCCAGATTCGGTGGCTCCGGCCATGCCGCCGACGATTTCGGCGAGGTTGGCCGGCGCGGGCGGACGGAGATGCCGGGGACGGGGCCGGGGAGGCCGGATCCGGTGGAGGCGCGGCCGGAAGGCAGCGGGGACGGTGGCGCCGACGCGGAAGGCGGCGACCGGCGGCTGGTTCGTGAGGCGGCCGCGGATCTCCGGCAGCGGGGCGCGGCACTGGAGGGCGGTGGACGACGCTGGAGGTCGACGGCAGCGGGGCACCGATGCGGGGGCGCTTGGGGTCGGGCACGGCGACGCCTGGGGTCGGGCGCGGGCGCTGGGGTGGCCGGCGACGAGGGGCAGCCGGCGATGGCGCAGAGGAGCCATTGCGCGGCGGCGGGGCCACACCGGCGAGGCGGAGGCGGGGGC
>NC_041387.1:220329460-220358314 GCF_002162155.2 Triticum dicoccoides | reverse complement strand
ATAGGCATAGGGAGCTAGGAGAGTCCAAATGAGGAGCGGTTTTCGCCCACACGATCGTGATCGAACGTAGGAGAGCATGGAGGGGGTTTAGATGGGCTAGGTGGGCTGCGTGAAGAGGTGCTGGGCTGCAAAGAGAGATGGGTTTCGGTTAACTCGGTTAACCGTTGGGGCATCAAACGACCACCAAATGGAACGAAATTTGACGGGCGGTCTACCGGTGATATACCAAGGCCACTCGGCAAATCTCGGCCCATTCCGAGAACGTTTTTTGGTGGCTCACAAAACAAGGACTGAGAGGGGCGACGGGCGCGTGCGAGTGTGCTTGGGCTCAGAACGGACAAGAGAGAGAACCGGGGAAACCCGAACGGATGCAAGTTTTGAAAAGCATGCATATGAAATGCAGATGATGACATTGCAAAATGAAACATGCAAGCAAATGACATGGCAACTATGGCAAATAACTGGAAGACACCTGGCGCATCGGACTCGGGGTGTTACACTCCATTGCCGATCTAAAGTTGAAAATGGCCACCCTAGAGGAGACGCTTAAGGACACCAGGGCCCGCGAAAAGGCCCTGGCCAAGGACCTCCACGACGAGAGGCAGCTGCTCAAGAGTGTTGCCGCTACCCACAACGACTTTATGGACGGTACGAAGATCTGGACCGACCGCCTTGTTGACGTTGCGGAGAGGCTCACCACGCAGCTGTCTATCATGGAAATGCCAAGCTTCAGGTTCTCCCAGGAAGAGAGGGTGAGCCAGAGTGCCAGGCTGACCCTATTCTTTGAGGGCGTCCTCGATGCCCTGGTGCTGCTCCACTCCAACCGGGCAACCCTCACCAAGGTGGCGCACCAGAACCCCGGCATCGACTTCACCAAGGCACTTGAGAGCTTGCCAGAGGACGCATACCTCAAGGTGCTTGAAGAACTTGTCGAGCCCATCATCAGCTGCATTGACGGAGTCAAGAGGTTGGAAGGCCAGCGCCGGGATTAACCACTCCGCTCTTTATTGCTGCTGCAAATTCATGCCCAAGACGATTTCATCTTAAGTTAGAAATGCGGCAACCATCCATATAATAAAACTTGCTACGTTTTGAACTGAATGCATGCTATCTTCCTGCTTGATCTCTCTTTGTATGTACTACACCCTACGCTCATTTGGATAGGCTCGCTGGTGCGCGCACCCTTGCCGCGAGCGCATTGAGGAACGGATCCTTAGCAGCCTGCTGGGGGTGTCGCTGCCGACAAGACACCTTGCCGCTCCTAGTGCAGCCACTTGAACCGCTGAGCAGACTCGAAACAGAACAAGGGCGCTACTATTTTTGTGGCAGGGTTCCTTCGTCTGCAGGTTTTCCATACAAGACGAAATCCCTCAAGGAAAATAACTTTATATTTGAACATGGAGATCTGCAAGAACTGTACATATTGGCAATTATTCAACCGCACACAGGGTCTGCGCCTGGCTTTGCACATAGGTTACATGCCTTGCCAGCAAGGCTAGTATAAAAGGTGGTTGTCGGGGTGCCGGCAACCACGCCTTATGGGTAATACTTACGAAGGTGTTTGATATTCCAGGGGTTACTCACTGGAACAGCATCTTCGGTTTCGGGGCGGACTGCGCCGAGCCCGGTGACTTTTATTACCTGATAAGGGCCTTTTGATAGCAGCCCTCTACTCTTCTTACTTCTGTGCTACAGGAGGAAAGTCGAGGAGTAGCTGTGCTCGCGCCAAGGCTTCTGCTCGCGTCGACAGCAGCGACAAGCGCGAGGAGCGGGAGGAGCTTGGACTTCTAACTACGTTAGAAAGAGCTCCACCACGATTCCGTGGCAGCGCACCCTTTTCACCAACATCTTGGCGGGTATGTCGGCCCTGCACATCTTGAGAATGACGATGAGGGCTCTTGCCGCGACGACGCCTGGTGTCACCAACGTCATGGCGCTGCCCGTCACGCATGACCTGGGATGACCGCGGTGCATGCGTCGGCGGGGTCGTCTTCCTACCCTTGGAGGTCCCCGCGCCGCCTGTGGGAAGCATGGCTCCATCCCTGGATGCGGTGGTGCGCGTATTGTCATCACGACTGCGAACGATGCCGCTTGCCTGGTTGCTAGTATCAGAATGATGTGGATGGTCTTGATCCCCTCCGCCACCAGCGTCTGCCCTGTCGCTCGTTCGCACTGGCACGGGCAGACCAGCTCCAGATGAACCGATCGCCGTGATTGTCTTCTTCTTTGGAGCCATGGTGATGAAGAGATTGATGTACTAACTACCGAACCAGATTTGCACAACCTGCTCCCCTACCTGGCGTGCCAAAGATGTTGGGGTAAACGGCACCTATGGGATCACGAGGATCCCTTCTACGATTGGTGGGGAGAGGATTGCATAAAGAGTAGGTCCAGTGATCAGCACGAGGGTTTTTTACCCAAGTTCGGGCCACTGAGGAGCATAAAACCCTAGTCCTGCTTTGAGCGTATATTTGGTGTTCTTGAGTTCTAGACTAGCTCCTGTGCATGTCTAGTCCAAAAAGTCCGAATGCTCCTCCAGTATGCCTTGGGCCTCCTTTTATATGTCAAATGGGTCGCCATAGTGGTACACAGGAGGTGTAAAGTAGCTATAGTGCACAAGCTTATCACTGACATCGTAGGACAAACGCATTAAATCCATTGGTTACGTGCCCTCCAACTTCATCAGGGACGGTAATAGAACCCGTCCTGTCCGTCGCCGCCTTACCCTGCCTTGACACACGTCCAGGCTGACAAGGCATGCCGCGCCAAGCTGACTAGCTAGCCGCTACACTGGCACGGTGGTAGGATCTTCATGAAGATCGGCAAGTCACCACGCAGGTGCTTTCTTAGTTGGCCGAGGATCTGCATGTCACCACGCAGGCGTCTGCCTAGTTGGCAAGCTGGTCGCCGCGCTGGAGCGACCGTGGGGTGGCGAAACCTTGTCGGGCGCGGTCCCAGTCATGGCCTCGCAATTGTCCCCAGCAAGGGTCTTGCCGGGGCCTCGAAGTCGTCCCTGGCAAGGGCCTTGCCGGGGGTCTTTGTCTTCTGGTCTCCATGTAGATCTGCAGGCCACCAGTCTTCACAAAGATCTCCATGCTACTACGCATGCGCCCTCGAGTCTTAACGTTGAGGTTGTCGATGGTGCCAGAGCTCTCAGCTTCAAGGGTGGTGGCCTCGTTGGTGCTCCGCAAGCCGCCCTGACAAGGATCTTGCCGGGGTTACGCAAGCCGCCCCGGCAAGGATCTCGCGGGGGGAGGTCTATCTTGTCTTCTGCTTTCTATTTACTGGCTTGAATGTGTCTTGGTAGTCTTGTGTCTTGCCTTCTACTGCCCATCAAGCCTTCACCACGGGTGCGGCTACAACTACCCGTGCACAAGTAAGGGGTACAGAAAGGCCCAAACTAATGTACACCGACAGAACAATGTTTTTTTAGGTGTTCAGGTGTGGGTTTGGTTACTCTGTCTTGAATTGCTGAGTCAGAATTATCTGTACTGATGTAGTATAAGAGTTTAAATTTTCTTTAACAATTTTTTGCTGAGTTACTGGTCGACAATAGTGTTGACGTTACATAAATCCAGATCAATTTTTTTCAAATATATTTGTGACTACTTTCAAAAGGTTTATCAAATGGTTTACATAATAATGTCACTGGTCTAGCGGGCACAAATCACAAATTATATCTTAACTATAGAACAGATCGAGAAAGTGATGATAAAGCTAAATAAGTTTTGGTAACGACAGTGTTTCTGATATAATTCCTCATTGTGTACTGAGGCAACCAAGAGTACAAGCTTATTTTTTCAAGTGACGCAACAACATAACCACTATGTATTCTTTAGTCTTGATCTCCTTCTAACTGGCCCCGAATATTGTCCCTTCTTGGCGTCCTTTCCTGCTTGAGCCTTGGTAGCTTCATCGTTAGTTTCAGTTTCCTCATCCCCAATACTATCATCTTCATTATCTTCGTCTGATTGGACATCATTCTCGTCAAACTCTTCTTCTTCTTCTTCATTTTGATTTTTTGGAACTCCGTACCTTGCCATGTTTTTGTTCAACGCAATCGACCTCCTTGCCCACTTTGCATGTGTGGGCATTATGTCCATCAGTCCCCCCACACTTGCTACAAGTGTAGCTATTATGTGTGTCGCCTCCATTGGTTGAAACCTGGGCAGCTCTGTAGGATCGAAAGTATGTCTAGAGGGGGGTGATTAGACTACTTGACCAAATAAAGCCTTTTCTCAATTTCAATTCTTGGCAGATTTTAGCAACTTAGCAATAGTCAAGCAATCAACCAACACATGCAATTCAAAGAGTATATCAACGGAATGTAAATCATTGCATATGAAGGTAAAAGGGAGGAGTTTGGAGGGACCAAACACAATGTTGACATGGAGATTTTTAGCGTGGTTCTGATAGGTGGTGCTATCGTACATCCACGTTGATGGAGACTTCAACCCACGAAGGGTAACGGCTGCACGAGTCCATGGAGGGCTCCACGCATTAAGGGTCCACGAAGAAGCAAACTTGTCTATCCCGCCATGGCCATTGCCCATGAAGGACTAGCCTCACTTGGGTAGATCTTCACGAAGTAGGCGATCTCCTTGCCCTTACAAACTCCTTGGTTCAACTCCACAATCTTGATGGAGGCTCCCATGTGAAACCTAACCAATCTAGGAGACACCACTCTCCAAAAAGTAATAGATGGTGTGTTGATGATGAACTCCTTGCTCTTGTGCTTCAAATGATAGTCTCCCCAACACTCAACTCTCTCGGAGAGATTTGGCTATGGTGGAAAGATGATTTGAGTGGAAAGCAACTTGGGGAAGGCTAGAGATCATGATTCTCGTGGTTGGATTGGAATGTCTTGGTCTCAACACATGAGTAGGTGATTCTCTCTCCGAAAATGAATGCTGGAAGTGTAGGCACGTTCTTGTGGCTCTCTCCATGAATGAAGAATGAGTGGAGGGGTATTTATATATCCTCCACACAAAATCTAACCGTTACAGAGAGATTCCCAAACTTGGTGAGACCGAATGGTGAAACTCGGTTAGACCGATCTGGTTCGAAATGTGAATGTTACCGTTTTTTGGTGGGACCGACATGATCAACTCGGTGGGGCCGATGTGCTAGGGTTAGGGCATAACTTGATCTTGGTAAGACCGATCACATGAACTCGATGGGACCGATCACATGAACTCGGTGGGACCGATTTCAATAATAGGCACACAGGGAGTTGGTCAGGCAAACCCGGTGGGACCGAAACGTTACGAAAAGGAAACATGGAGTTTGCATTGCGAACTCGGTGGGACCGATTGCTCATTTCGGTGAGACCGAAACGTTATGAAGGGAAACAGAGAGTTTGCAATCCCATCTCGGTGAGACCAAGATCCCTATCGGTGAAACCAATCTGATTAGGGTTTGTGGCAGTGGCTATGTCAGATGAACTCGATGGCGTTGGATAGATCAAATCGGTGGGGTCGAGTTTGACTTTTAGGTTTAGGACATATGTGGAAATGAGAAAGTGGTTGAGGGTTTTGGAGCATATCACTAAGCATTTTGAGCAAGTAAGCCATTAAGAAACACCTCATCCCCTTTTAATCGTATTGGCTTTCCAATGGACTCAATGTGATCTTGGATCACTAAAATGAAAATGTAGAGTCTTGAGCTTGTTGCCAATATGTGTCCTTGGCGTTTTGAGGGTTCCACATCTGTAGTCCATGCCATGCTAATCATTGAACTTTCTGAAATGATAATCTTGAAAGAGCATTAGTTCAATGAGCTATATGTTGTTAAGAATTACCAAAACCACCCAGGGATTAGTTGCATTTCCAATCTCCCCCTTTTTGGTAATTGATGACAACATACAGATCAAAGCTTCGACAAATGATAATAAGAACAAAAACATCGTCACTTTGAGAAGTATGTGATAAGCAAGAGCTCCCGCTAAATCTGTGCATTATTTAAGATTTGCTTTTGAATGCAAATGCACAACCAATTAGGATCATGGGTTACTCTTCCATGTCACATACATCTTGGTGGAGCACTCAAAATGATAAAATAGGAACAAGCACTAATCACCAAGGCAAAGTGAATGAAGGTACATAAAGATAGAGAATAATATCATCCAAGCACAAGCATTAAGCATGATATGATCAAACACATGATCATACAAAGTATCTCACACACATAAACATAAAGTATCAACCAAGCAAGCAAATAAGTAGCAAAAAGAAGCAAAGCTCTCTCTCTCTCTCGAAGCCTATGATCTATACACTTTCTCCCCCTTTGGCAACAAGTTACCAAAAAGCTTGGAAATTCATAGTGCTACGCGGCTCTCTAAGCTTGATATTCAGGAGGTGGTGTTGAGAGGACTCCAAGGATGAAAGGATCTATTGAAGTTGATGGAGTTGGTGGAGTTGCCACTGGAGGGGCAACTGGAGCTGTGGCTGCAGGTGCTGATGTAGTTGCTCCAGTGTCAGGCACTGACACTATTGCAGATCTCTGTGCCCTTGGCACTCTCTGAAACACCTCAGTAGTTTCTTTCCTTATCTTCTCCTCAGCTTCTTCCTGGAGCCGCTTTGTTTGAATCTCTGTTACCTTCAAGTCAAGATCATAGAACTTTGTTTCAATCATCCTCTCCAGGCTCTCTTGGTTCCGAGTCAGGGTGGCCAGTCCTTTCTCAATCCTCAAGGTTGCTTGAATAAGATATCCAAGTTGGTCTTGCTTTGACTTGAGGAACACTTGTGAAGCTTCTTCAACACTTGGCATCTTTGCTGCCTTCTCAGCTTTAGCTTTCTGTCTCTTCTCTTGAGCCTCTAGAGATGTTGGATCTTCAGCATTCATGACAACAGTGTTGTCCTCAAAATCATGCTTCAAGAAGGCTCTGTTTGTCCAACAAGTAGACACCTTTGCTCATCTTGGAATTTATCAACATTTGTAGTGGAGCATATCCACATGATCTCTTCTGACCAGTAGTTGTCCTTTTGATGGTCTCAACTATCAAACTCATGACTTTGAACTTTTGGGGCAAATCAAAGAGCTGGAGTAAGTTGATGGAATGGCCTATGATCATCCTGTGATCTCCTGATTTGGGCAACAAGGTGTGCCTAAGAATGGTGTTCATGGTGGCCAATCCAGACATCAAGTAGTACACTGAGCCTAGCTTGTGAGTCTCCAAGGCTTTGTCAGGTATCTCCTTGTACATGTTAGCCATGGAGTTGTGATCCTTCTTCTTCTCAGCATAGACATAAATGTCTTTTTCTCCTTCTTCAGGGGCATTTATGAGTTTTGCCCACTCAGCAATTGTAGATTGGTACCTAGTACTTTCAGACATCCAGACTATCTTGCCATCAGGATAAAAATGAGCTGTTGAGTAAAATTGCATAATGAGCTCATCATTCCATTTGGTCAATTTGTGACCCACAAACTTGTCAACTCCATTGAGTCTGAAGCTTTCATGCTCTCCTGGAAAGTGATCTTCATTAGCATCAATATATTTCCAATCAACCCACTTCATATCACACACTATGGGCTTCTTATCAAGTAACACTGTCTCATAGAAGTCTTGTTGTTATTTGGTATGAAACCTATAGTCCACATCAGTCCTTCTCCTCACAGCATACAGATCTTCTTCTCTCCACAATCTGAGACCTGCATGCTTTCTCTACCACTGGATGATTGTCATCATGGTCTGGTATCTTTGGCTTGAGTTTTCTGAGCACTAGGGCTTCTTCATATTCTTCTTCAATCTCAGGCACTGGGGCCTTGTTCTTCTCTGCAGCAGGAATATTTCTTGTGCTTAGCTTAGGTGCAATCTTAGAAGCTTGAGCTAGAGCTTTGGGGGCAGTCTTGGGTTTTGAAGGTGCAGCCCTAGACTTGACGGCATCCCCATAAGCTTTTGTGACTTAGTAGGAGGTGCTGGTGCAACATCCTCTTCTTCCTCTTCTTCCTCATCAGAAGAATGCTTCTCGAATTCTGCCATGGGATCCACTTTCTAGCACCATCTCCCTCTCTTTCTTTCCTTCTTGCCCTCACCAACAGCATCTCCAACAGTTGATTTGGAAGTTCCAAGAGTTGAGGCTCTGGCCTTAGACATGGGCACTCTCTTTGCTGAAGACTTCTTGTTCTGACCTGGCTTGCTGGAAGCAGCTGTGACGAATTCTTTCTTTACAACCTTCTTCTTTGAGCTGACTTCTTCAACTTCAAAGTCATCATCCTCAGAATCCAAAGTTTTCTTCTTTCTCCTAGTTGATGCCTTAGGCAGTTGCTGGGAGTGCTCCTGCCCCCTTCATCAAATCTGCCAGAGGGACTAGTGCCCTCACTCAGATCCATCTACTCCTCAGACTTGTTCTGGTTGTCACTCTGATCAGACATATTGTCACTGCAAACTGAGAGCTGACACTTGGGTTTTGTCGATGATGACTTCATGTAGATGTTGAAGATGTGGATGCTCATTGTTGATGTAGATCATTTGGAGAAAACCATTGGAGTGAGTTGCACTTTCCATACCTACATGGGTTAGTCCCACAAGGAACAAACAAGGATATCCATAGACATTGAGTGAAGCACACACATGATGATGTCCATGAAAGCATTAGATTACCTTGTCCCTTGTCTTACCCACAAGAGGGTTTGTGACTCCTTGAACTAGTGCAAGATGTGGAAGTTGTTTGCACTTGTCCTTGCCAAAAATGAATATGAGTAAAGAATGTTGGCGGAGTCATCCTCAAGAACCCTCTAGTTATTCTTCTTCGGGATCCACATCATCTTGATGGGAATCCTTGGGGTAGTAGATGTACTTGATTAATTAGAACTTGATGAAGTCTTGGGAACCCACTTGACCAAGGAATTTGGAGCATCTTCAAATGCATCAATCTCCTCTTGAAGCTTGTCCTTGCCTTTTAGCTGGTGGTCTTGTGGTGGAAGACCATCTTGAGCTTGTGTTCCCTTAAAGGAAGTAGGATCATACTTCTCTTGTTGAGGAACAGACTTCATCTTGGGGTATTGATCTTCTTCCCACTCAACTCCATTGGCATTGAACTTTCGTTCAAAACAAACACCTTGATTCTTCCGGTGCCTTCCTTGCTTGCGTACAATTTCCTCAAATTGCTTACTTCCGGAAGGCTCTTGTAAACACCTTTCTCTATAATTCGCTTCAATAAGCTATTTTCTTGCTAAAGTGTAACTTGTCTAAGAGAATCGTTAGTGGAATCAAGAGAACTGCTAGAAGCAACAACATTGGACTTATCATGATTATTGTTCTTGCTCTTGTCGCTACTAGAATAAGAATCTTTCCTGTTCTTGTCGCTAGATTTTACTTGTGGCATGTAAGTAGACACGAGTAAACGCTTGGCAATGTAAGAAGAACTTTTCTTCCAAAGATCATCATTGATGGCCTTTAAGAACCCATGTTCTTGCTCAAGATTGAGCTTCTCGAAGTGTAGCTTCTCATGAGTTTTTAAAAGTTCTCGATGACTTTCTAAAGTAGTTTCTGAGCTAACTTAAGAGTGTTTAGTTCTTTAGTTAGATGCTCAATCTCCTTCTTATCATTGTCATTCATTTCATCTTGATTAGCACGATTAATAGAATTTTCATCATAGTATTCATCACTAGAGTTGTCAACAAGTAAATCATCATCACCTAGCAAATCATCTTTCATCAATATACTCGGTGTGTGATACCTTGGGGCCTTTAGCCATGAAGCATCTTCCAATTCCTTCATTTGGTGAATCGAATATGTCATAGGAGTTGGTTGACACAAGTGCTAGAGCGGCAACGCCATCATCTTGAGTATATTCGGAGTTGGAGTGATAACTTCTCTCGGAGCGGTGGTCGAAGTCAGAGCCGGATACCCATTCACCAACATGAGCTTGATGTCTTCGTTTTGTGTAGCTCCTTGATGACTTTTCCTTCCTTTCTGAATCCTTGCTTCTTCGAGAGGTTCTTCGTTCATAAAGATCATCTCTACTCCTTCTCTCCCTTGGTGGTGATTCTTCCCTTTTTCTTCTTCTTTTAGGCAAGTCTTCTCTTCTTTTGTAGGGAGCTCTGCACTCATTGGAGTAGTGTCCAGGTCTTCTACAATTGTAACAATTTCGCTCATGACTAGAAGATCTTTTGTCATTGTAGGACATTGACTTGGAACTTCTTTCATTGCTTCTACACTTGTAGAATTTGTTGAAGTTCTTCTCCATTAGGCTCAATTCTTCATTGAAGGCTTGTTTCTCACTTGATGTAGTAGGAGCATCACATGAGGCTTTGTAAGCACCACTAGACTTGTTGTGAAGCTCTTATTTATCTTTGAGTGACATCTCATGAGCAACAATTCTTCCAATGACTTCGGTTGGCTTGAGAACTTTGTAGTTTGGCATCATTTGGATCAAAGTGCCCACGGTATCATATTTTCCATCGAGGGCTATTAGGATCTTCTTGATGATGAATTTGTCGGTCATCTCTTAACTTCCTAAGCCGGCAATCTCATTTGTGATGAGACCAAGCTAGAGTACATTTCAGCGATACCTTCACCATCCTTCACTTTGAACTTGTCAAGTTGACTTTGAAGCACATCCAACTTGGATTCCTTGACGGAGTCGGTACCTTCGTGCATATCAATCAAAGTATCCCAAATTTCCTTTGTGTTCTCAAGACGGATGATTTTGTTGAATTCTTTGGGGCAAAATCCATGGAAGAGGATATCGTAAGCTTGAGCATTGTATTGCAACATCTTCAATTCTTACGCAGTAGCTTCATGATTCAATTCTCTCCCATCGAAGAATTCACCTTGCAAACTAATACACACAATAGCCCAAATGGCGGGGTTATGTCCAAGAATATGCATTTTCATCTTATGTTTCCAACTAGCAAAATTAGTACCATCAAAGTAATGACCTCTATGGTGGTAGTTTCCCTTGCTAGACGCCATACTCTCCTAGGTTGTGAAACCAAGGCTATGATCACCAAAGCTAAGGAAATCAAGGAAAATGGAGACCAAAGCTCTGATACCACTTGTAAGATCCAAAGTATGTCTAGAAGGGGGTGATTAGACTACTTGACCAAATAAAAACCTAGCCTTTTCCCAATTTTAATTATTGGCAGATTTTAGCAACTTAGCACTAGTCAAGTAATCAACCAACACATGCAATTCAAAGAGTCTAGCAGCCGAATGTAAATCATTGCATTTGAAGGTAAAGGGGAGGAGTTTGGAGGGAGCGAACGCAATGTTGACACGAAGATTTTTGGCATGGTTCTGATAGGTGGTGCTATCGTACATCCACATTGATGGAGACTTCAACCCATGAAGGGTGACGGCTGTGCGAGTCCATGGAGGGCTCCACCCATTAAGGGTCCACGAAGAAGCAACCTTGTCTATCCCACCATGGTGATCACCCACGAAGGACTTGCCTCACTAGGGTAGATCTTCATGAAGTAGGCGATATCCTCGCCCTTACAAAATCCTCGGTTCAACTCCACAATCTTGACGGAGGCTCCCTAGTGACACCTAACCAATCTAGGAGACACCACTCTCCAAAAGGTAATAGATGGTGTGTTGATGATGAATTCCTTGCTCTTGTGCTTCAAATAATAGTCTCCCCAACACTCAAGTCTTTCTCACATATTTGGCTATGGTGGAAAGATAATTTGAGTGGAAAGCAACTTGGGGAAGGCTAGAGATAAAGATTCTTGTGGTTGGAATGGAGTGTCTTGGTCTCAACACATGAGTAGGTGGTTCTCTCTCAGAAAATGAGTAGTGGAAGTGTAGGCATTTTCTGATAGCTTTCTCCATGAAAGAAGAATGGGTGGAGGGGTATATATAGCATCCACACAAAATCTAACCGTTACACACAGATTCCAAACTCGGTGAGACTGAATGGTGAAACTCGGTCAGACCGATTCAGGTCAAAATATGAATGTTAGGATTTTCGGTGGGACAGATATGATCAACTCGGTAGGACCGATGCGCCAGGGTTAGGGCATAATGTAATCTCGGTGAGACCGATCACATGAACTCAGTGGGACCAATTTCAGTAATAGGCATACAAGGAGTTCGTCAGGCAAACCCAGTGGGACCGATTCGCTCACTTCTATGGGACCGAAACGTTTCGCTCATTCCGGTGAGACCGAAACGCTACAAAGAGAAACAGAGAGTTTGCAATCCCATCTCGGTGAGACCGAGATCCCTATCGGTGGAACCGAACTGATTTGGGTTTGTGGCAATGTGTGACACCCCAAAAATTTGGCCTTGTTTTAAAGAATTTCAATTTTTTCCAGGAATTTAAAACTTTGGATATCTAAGCTCCTTATTGATTTTTTTTTAAAATCATTTCCTTCCTTGTTATGATGAGTTTTTCCCGAAGAGAAAACTTTTCAAATATGTTATTGGACTTGTTTAACCTCTCAAGAAAAACTTTCCTTTTATCAGTATAACTAATTAACTAATTTAATTGCTTGATCTTTATTTTCTTGAAGAATGGATTTTCAAGGTTAAATGGCCATATTTGAACTACAACCATTTGATAGATTCACTTAAAATTCCCACAAAAATTTGGAGATGTCATGTGATGTTTTTAAATCACTTTTGTGCAAAAACATCTTTATTTTATGTAATATTTTGAGCTCTACAGCAAATTTTGTTCTCTAGTCCAGTGGGCAATTTTGCACTACAACTCCTTTAAATAATTCTTTCTAGCCTCCACCAAAATTATGGGATGATGGTAATGGCCTAAGATTCCACATTATGCAAAAAACCTCGTGCTGTTCTTTGAAAAATTTGAGTGAATCAACCACATTTTCATTCTGGACCAACTTGATGGTTTGTACAGCAACCATATTTTTGATTGCTCTTTAACCCTTGATTATTTCTCCTACTTGTAGTCCTCCATGTTAAACCCTTAAGTCCAGGAGCATGCACCTTTTGGATCATTTTTGGTTCATGAAATAATGCTATTTATTTCCTGTCCAGAAATGTAGTTTTGCAAAACTTGCACTAACAAGTTGCTGCATTTGACCAACTAACCCCACCACCCTCTTGTACATCTAAAGAGACCCCAACCTGGAAGTTTTGGCTACACCAAGAGATGCCTAGGTGCATGTGGCATTCTATCGAGCACCCTGTAGGCATGACCAGTTTTGACATGAGTTTTGGCATTGCACTGTGAGCTTCCACCTCTGATCAAACTAGCATGTCCACTAGACTCCCAGTTGCTCCTAACCTCGATCTGGTAAAACCCAACCTCACCTGCGACTTGTAGCACGCCGCGGCATTGTGTCGAGCATCTCCCGTGCGTGCACTGGACGCGCCCAGAGCGCGCGTATTGCACGATGTCGCGCCCGAGCCGACACGCTGGCCCCCCTGGCTTTGGCCCACACGACAGCACCTCGCCACGCACTCCCCGCCTCGCAGCATCACGCCAAGCCACCCTGGCACGCTACAGCACCGCCGCCAGGGCATTTTTGGCGGCATACCGGCGTCCGCAGCGCGCCTCTGCCACGGTTGGCGCCGCCAAAGCCACCTCCGCTTGCCAGCTCGCCCTTGGAGCAGTGCCCACTCGTCCGCTAGCTCCTGCCGTCATCCCCAGCCACGCCACGTTGCCCTGCAAGCTACAGAAAGACGGTTCGTCGGAGAGCTTATCCGGCCGCCACGGAACCTACCTCGACGAGCTATAAAAGGAGGCCCCCGAGCTTCCCCGAGCACACAGGCAACCTTAGAATGCTCCCCTAGTTCTCTTATGGCAGCCAATCGACCCGGGGAGGTCTTCTTCCCCACCTCCGGCAACTGTGGCCGCCACCACTGCCCTGGCCAATTCGGCACCACCAGGGCCTCCCCCTCTCCGTTCCCTCCACCAAGAGCTTCCTCATCCTCCCGTGAACCTTTCCCTCTACTCGATTTCGATCGGGGCTCACTGCGGGAGAATTTTCACTCCGCCCCCGAAGCCTCCTCCGCCGCGAAGCTCGCCGCCGGCAGCTCCCTCCGTCCCCACCAGCCTGGCAACCACCGGGAGGACCGCACTAGAGTGGCGCATCCATCCCCGCCCTCGGGGCCCCGCGAAGAGCTGCCAGTCACCGGCGACGATCGCCTGAGCTCCGCCTCCGCTCGGGACAGGGGAAGGAGGGGAAAAGAGAGACTAGTCAAACCTGACTAGTGGGACTCTCTGGACCCACTGTCAGCGACCCCGTGCCTGTCCACGTGGGATTAAGTGAAGGCGTAATCCCCGCAGTACGTTTTCCCCACTCCGAAAGCGTATTCCCCTCCGAAACGTTTTCTTTTCTGTTTTATTTAAATAACAGATTTTGACCAGAACTTTGACTGGCTATAACTTTTTAAATACAACTCCAAATGAAATGATTCTTTTTCCTACCTCTATCAAATTTCACCTAGTTTATTTTAAGATTTATTTGAAAAATTTTCAGAACAACTTTTGGTGCTGTTTTTATTTTGTGTGTTAATTCTTTTATATTGCTAAAATAGGATTTTTGAAGAGAGGAGAAATGTTTCAAGTTTTGGAGTGCACCCTGCCTTTCCACACATTGAAGGCAAGCATTCTGAACCCCGGCATAATATTTTTGTGTGTTCGATGACACGTTCATAACATCACCTCACTTTGGAGAAACTTGTTATTTCATGTGATATGATCATATGCATGGGTGCATGTTATTGATTTCCATGCTGATGGAAATGGACACACTTGTGATGATAATCACCCTCATGTGCCTTGCATGCATACCGGCAGGAACCCGGGAAAACCTCTGCCTTGGGTAGGCATGAGTTTGTCGCCGGTCTCCGTCGGGATGGTTATGTCTGGTATGGCATGGCAAGGTGATATGAGCGGTGACTCTGTTGGATGAAATATATTCGTTATACTAATCATGCAGGGAATACTTAAACCTCCTGAGTCGACCGTAGATCGAGTCTTGTGCCAGTAACCCCCATACTTGTTTCGTACTACCACTCGTCTCTACAGCAAGTAGAGTACGGTTCAGTAAGTTGTCAACCTCTTTCTAGCACACACCATACAGAGAGGCCATGGTGGAAGATACCGGTTGTAGCCGGTAGGCAGGCCACCTGGTCCGGGGGCATGGGTGTTTCCGGTTGGGACCGAGAGGGGAGGCCACCCCTTAGAGCGCGCGATATAAATTTGATCCCATGCTACGCGAGGTTGTAGCCTCCCCACTTAGAATTTGCTTAACAGGTGTCGTGGGTGATTCCAGACATGTGTGAGATAAGCTGGTGTGTGCAAGTTAGGTGTGTTTTCAACAAAAAGACCGTAGACGGAATTAGTCCCGATGGACTAAAGAAATCCGTTACTCGTGGGTAAAGAGTACACCCTCTGCAGAGATTAAACCTATTCGAATAGCCGTGTCCATAGTTAAGGATTACAGTCTGGGATGGGTCAAGTGTCGGTCTTAGTGTCGGTCTTCGGAGGTGAAACTGTTAACCAGGAATGGAATTACTACTTGTGACTTGTGATAACTATGATTATTATTATTGTTGACTAACCCGTGATATTATTGTTATTATCGAGTATCTCTGGGATGGTTCTACCTCCGGGATATTCACTATGATTGTTTATTTTAAAGCCCTTTATGTGGTGTCGCTCAGACGCCCGACTGTGGCATTTCTTTTAAAGCCCTTTATGTGGTGTCGCTCAGACGCCCGACTGTGGCATTTCTTTTAAAGCCCTTTATGTGGTGTCGCTCAGACGCCCGACTGTGGCATTTCTTTTAAAGCCCTTTATGTGGTGTCGCTCAGACGCCCGACTGTGGCATTTCTTTTAAAGCCCTTTATGTGGTGTCGCTAAGACGCCCGACTGTGGCATTGCTTGTTATTTGTTTCATAAATTTTAATACTACCATGTTATTGCATTTTTATAAATAACTTGCTTGCACGCATCAGAGTTTCATTTATCTTTTGTGACTGACGTCATGAGCATAAAATAGTTTTAGCACATCATTGTTATATTATACCTGTGTTCATAATGTTTGCGAGTACATTCAAAGTACTCACTGGCTTGTCCCTGGCTATTGTCTTGGCCAGATTTTCTTGCACGAAGAGGAGCGACGCGATGACAGCCCCGGCACCCAAGTAATGGAGATAGCAGCCTCGCGAAGATAGGAGTTAACCTGGTCAGCTGTTCCCGTGGGAAATGGAGTCCCATAGACACTGATGTTTCACAACCCGCTTCCGCCATCAACCACTAGAAACCATTTGTTGTACTCACAGGCCAGAATGGTCTTGTACTACATATTTTGTTTTCTACTTGGAATTTTTGTATCAAGTTGGAGCCTCATCAGCTAACAGTAATCCTGGGGCTGATGAGCACGACGGTCTTTTCTGGAAATTTATTACCCAGAAAACCGGCCGTGACAGACTTGGTATCAGAGCCAGGCTGACCTTTGGCTAATCCTATCTTAGCCAGGTCGAAAAACTTAGGCAAAGCAACCCACCAAACCATAACCAAACCCCAGCCAAGCTTCTCGTGCAAGATAGCCACACAGTGACCCAACACCTTTTTGGCAGTCAGTGCCAACCTAGCAACCTAACCTGTCACTCATGCGCCAGTGACCGGCCCCTAAATAGTCCTTTCTCGCAAGTGTGCGAAGGAAGACTCCGTCCCCTTTTTCCTATAAAAAGGGGCACGCTAGCCCCAACACAGCACAGCACAGCCTCTACCCCCAAAGCAAGCTACAATGCCTGGCCCTGTCGTGCACAATGAAACCACAGCAACCAACCTTAGAGGTTTTGTGACCATACTCGCAAACCTCACCCGTCGTGCCTATGCGTTAGAAGAGCCACCAGAATTTGTTGTGTACCAAGGACCCATGAGCGGTGAAGACCGTCAATTCTGGGCCACTGTGCACATTTACGGTAGGGGTCTAGCACCCGAGCGCCCCTACAGGTTCACCGGAAGAACAACTTCCTTCGAGCCACAAACCATACAACTAGCGGCTCGAGAGGCTATAGTTCATCTCAGGCACTTGTCGCCCAGAGTTAACTGTCGCTCGTTCCACTACTACCCCAGACGTGAAGGGTATGGTAGACCACCCCAAGTTGCCAACGGAGATCACGAGACAGATCCTGCATTGTTGCACCTGGTGCGCTATGTAAGGGCACTAGAGGAACTGTGCGATCAAATCACTATTGATTTAATTGCAGCTCGTGGAGAGCTGGTTCGTCGAGCCCCGGCGAGAGAAGAGAACGAGGCCAACGCCGATCACCCAGTCGTGCTGTTTGGACACCCGATCGAGTCCCTGAGGCCTGCCCCAGCCATCGGCCAAGGTGCTGCGATAACCCCAGAGGTGCTTCGTCGCATATTGGGAGCACACTCCAACGGGGTTGTGGCCAACAATCCCCGTGATGGTCATCATCACTACCCCGACCCTGTAGTTCCCCCGCCATCTCCGACTAATCCCGGCAGTGAGACACATGGAGAAGCCTCAACATCCACCAGGCGCACCCGTTTAGACATTAATGAGGTAGACTAAGCCGTACGAGTAGTACCGAGTCTCAGTGTATCCTCACTTTGTAATCGTGCGACCGTGTATATTAACACAGCCTGTCGTTGTGCCTCTGTTTTAATAGTAGCCTTGCATATTTGGTCAGCGCATAATTACATATTTTTCCGGGCACAACTACCAAAACCAACCCGACGACAACCACAGTAACACGTCTCTTTATGAGATATGTGTATCTCTGACACTGACCTGACCTTTGGAGCTAAGCTGGCAAATTTATTACCTTTCACCACGGTAAAACGATCCGGCTCCATTGCTATATAAAGGCCACCTTGTGACCTTACCCAGCAACCCTCACTTTGTGCACCACACTCACAACTTTTTCCTGTCATGCCGAGCCCCAGCATTCATCTGAGAACCCCAGATGCAACCCTAGGTAGCTTGGTCAAAATATTGTGGGATTTTACCCGCAGTACCATGGGTTCTACCCAGCCACCTCAGTACGAGATGTTCAAATCTAGAATCACCCCATCCACCTCGGAATATTGGGCAGCAGTACACATCCCTCCCGTAGACCCCAATCAAGATCCAACGGAAGTTTCCTTCGTGGGGAAATCTATGCCAACCCCACACCTGGACATAGAAGCTGCCGCGAAAGAAGCGATTGCTCGCCTTCGATCCGCAGTACCCTATGCCCGCGAACGAGGATATTATTACTTTCCGAGCCGTGCAGCACCCGGAGAAGTAACATCTTTTCCCGGTGGATGCATTGAGAGAGACCCAGTCCTGGCCAACCTTGTCCAGTACATCATTGCTCAAGAGCATTTGAACCAGCGAGTGATGGATTATCTCCAGAGCCTCGCAGATTTAAGTCCTCAGATTGCCATCGGCAGATCACTGAGACCCGACCCGGAGAGACGCATACATCGACTGGTCAATCCACTGCCTCCGATAGAGAGGAGTGTATCCCAGTACCAGAGACATTTTATCAGGACCCCGTCTAGTTGCCGTTTCCATTTTAGAACATCGCTGCGGTGTTCATTATTGCAACATTTATTTATGTGTGTGACTTATGCGTGATACCCTGAGTTTGTACGACGAGTCAATTATTTTGGCTTCTACTAATGGGTGTAGTTTTTGTTGTGGTTTATGCTCCTTTAAATTAACTGTTTTTCCCTCGCAAAATCCTGGAGTGAGATTTCTTTTCCCTGAGTTGCTACACCTGCCCCTTCTCACGACGTGGATTATTTAATTTCACACAGCACCACGCAGCAGACTCACAACCATAATCATTCAGACACATACACTGTTTGCAAAACCTTGCAACGGTGTTACATCCAGCTAATCACCCCCCTAACAACAGTTAGCACCCGGCACACTCCATCTACTCCTCATGATCACCACCACCGCGGAGAGCCAACACCCGAGCCGCAGCGTCGCGACACTCGTCGTGGATCATCACGCACAGGAGCACAGAGAGCCCCAGCAGTGTCGCCAACCCTCCGCATATCAGGATCACAAACCAGTCCGGCATCACCTCCGCCATTAGAGCCTCACCCGAGCTTCTGTAAGCAGTAATGGAGAAAGCGCGAGAAAGCGCGCAGGAGAGAGGAGGAAGAGAGAACCAGACGGAGAAGAGGAGACTGACAGTGGACCCCGGGTCCACCTGTCGGCCAGAGAGAGCACTGTGCTCTCGGGTACGACCAGCGTATATTTAAATTTAGGAGTTATTCTAAATTTATATCCAGCGTAGAAATCTCACGATTTTGTCCCGAACCGTAGACTCTTCCACGCAGCACCAGTTTTCACACTGTGGTTTTTCACCACTTATTGCCCTCTCACCGTAGCCACATTTTTATTGCGTATAGTCTTTCTTAACACAGCTTTTAACAAATCTCGAGGACGAGATTTTTCTTAAGGGGGGTAGTATTGTGACACCCCAAAAATTTGGCCTTGTTTTAAAGAATTTAAAATTTTTCCAGGAATTTAAAACTTTGGATATTTGAGCTCCTTATTGATTTTTTTTAAAATCATTTCCTTCCATGTTATGATGAGTTTTTCCCAAAGAGAAAACTTTTCAAATATGTTATTGGACTTGTTTAACCTCTTAAGAAAAACTTTCCTTTTATCAGTATAACTAATTAACTAATTTAATTGCTTGATCTTTATTTTCTTGAAGAATGGATTTTCAAGGTTAAATGGCCATATTTGAACTACAACCATTTGATAGATTCACTTAAAATTCCCACAAAAATTTGGAGAGGTCATGTGATGTTTTTAAATCAGTTTTGTGCAAAAACATCTTTATTTTATGTAATATTTTGAGCTCTACAACAAATTTTGTTCTCTGGTCCAGTGGGCAATTTTGCACTACAACTCCTTTAAATAATTCTTTCTAGCCTCCACCAAAATTATGGGATGATGGTAATGGCCTAAGATTCCACATTATGCAAAAAACCTCGTGCTGTTCTTTGAAAAATTTGAGTGAATCAACCTCATTTTCATTCTGGACCAACTTGATGGTTTGTACAGCAACCATATTTTTGATTGCTCTTTAACCCTTGATTATTTCTCCTACTTGTAGTCCTCCATGTTAAACCCTTAAGTCCAGGAGCATGCACCTTTTGGATCATTTTTGGTTCATGAAATAATGCTATTTATTTCCTGTCCAGAAATGTAGTTTTGCAAAACTTGCACTAACAAGTTGCTGCATTTGACCAACTAACCCCACCACCCTCTTGTACATCTGAAGAGAGCCCAACCTGGAAGTTTTGGCTACCCCAAGAGATGCCTAGGTGCATGTGGCATTCTATCGAGCACCCTGTAGGCATGACCAGTTTTGACATGAGTTTTGGCATTGCACTATGAGCTTGCACCTCTGATCAAACTAGCATGTCCACTAGACTCCCAGTTGCTCCTAACCTCGATCTGGTAAACCCCAACCTCACCTGCGACCTGTAGCACGCCGCGGCATTGTGTCGAGCATCTCCCGTGCGTGCACTGGACGCACCCAGAGCGCGCGTATTGCACGATGTCGCGCCCGAGCCGACACGCTGGCCCCCCTGGCTTTGGCCCACGCGGCAGCACCTCGCCACGCACTCCCCGCCTCGCAGCATCACGCCAAGCCACCCTGGCACGCTACAGCACCGCCACCAGGGCATTTTTGGCGGCACACCGGCGTCCGCAGCGCGCCTCTGCCACGGTCGGCGCCGCCAAAGCCACCTCCGCTCGCCAGCTCGCCCTTGGAGTAGTGCCCACTCATCCGCTAGCTCCTGCCGTCATCCCCAGCCACGCCACGTTGCCCTGCAAGCTACAGAAAGACGGTTCGCCAGAGAGCTTATCCGGCCGCCGCGGAACCGACCTCGACGAGCTATAAAAGGAGGCCCCCGAGCTTCCCCGAGCACACAGGCAACCTTAGAATGCTCCCCTAGTTCTCCTATGGCAGCCAATCGACCCGGGGAGGTCTTCTTCCCCACCTCCGGCAACTGCGGCCGCCACCACTGCCCTGGCCAATTCGGCACCACCAGGGCCTCCCTCTCTCCGTTCTCTCCACCAAGAGCTTCCTCATCCTCCCGTGAACCTTTCCCTCTACTTGATTTCGATCGGGGCTCACTGCGGGAGAATTTTCACTCCGCCCCCGAAGCCTCCTCCGCCGCGAAGCTCGCCAACGGCAGCTCCCTCCATCCCCACCAGCCTGGCAACCACCAGGAGGACCGCACTGGAGTGGCGCATCCATCCCCGCCCTCAGGGCCCCACGAAGAGCTGCCAGTCGCCAGCGACGATCGCCTGAGCTCCGCCTCAGCTCGGGACAGGGGAAGGAGGGGAAAAGAGAGACTAGTCAAACCTGACTAGTGGGACTCTCTGGACCCACTGTCAGTGACCCTGTGCCTGTCCACGTGGGATTAAGTGAAGGCGTAATCCCCGCAGTACGTTTTCCCAGCTCCGAAAGCGTATTCCCCTCCGAAACGTTTTCTTTTCTGTTTTATTTAAATAACAGATTTTGACCAGAACTTTGACTGGCTATAACTTTTTAAATACAACTCCAAATGAAATGATTCTTTTTCCCACCTCTCTCAAATTTCACCTAGTTTATTTTAAGATTTATTTGAAAAAATTTCAGAACAACTTTTGGTGCTGTTTTTATTTTGTGTGTTAATTCTTTTATATTGCTAAAATAGGATTTTTGAAGAGAGGAGAAATGTTTCAAGTTTTGGAGTGCACCCTGCCTTTCCACACATTGAAGGCAAGCATTCTGAACCCCGGCATAATATTTTTGTGTGTTCGATGACACGTTCATAACATCACCTCACTTTGGAGAAACTTGTTATTTCATGTGATATGATCATATGCATGGGTGCATGTTATTGATTTCCATGCTGATGGAAATGGACACACTTGTGATGATAATCACCCTCATGTGCCTTGCATGCATACCGGCAGGAACCCGGGAAAACCTCTGCCTTGGGTAGGCATGAGTTTGTCGCCGGTCTCCGTCGGGATGGTTATGTCTGGTATGGCATGGCAAGGTGATATGAGCGGTGACTCTGTTGGATGAAATATATTCGTTATACTAATCATGCAGGGAATACTTAAACCTCCTGAGTCGACCGTAGATCGAGTCTTGTGCCAGTAACCCCCATACTTGTTTCGTACTACCACTCGTCTCTACAGCAAGTAGAGTACGGTTCAGTAAGTTGTCAACCTCTTTCTAGCACACACCATACAGAGAGGCCATGGTGGAAGATACCGGTTGTAGCTGGTAGGCAGGCCACCTGGTCTGGGGGCATGGGTGTTTCCGGTTGGGACCGAGAGGGGAGGCCACCCCTTAGAGCGCGCGATATAAATTTGATCCCATGCTACGCGAGGTTGTAGCCTCCCCACTTAGAGTTTGCTTAACAGGTGTCGTGGGTGATTCCAGACATGTGTGAGATAAGCTGGTGTGTGCAAGTTAGGTGTGTTTTCAACAAAAAGACCGTAGACGGAATTAGTCCCGATGGACTAAAGAAATCCGTTACTCGTGGGTAAAGAGTACACCCTCTGCAGAGATTAAACCTATTCGAATAGCCGTGTCCATGGTTAAGGATTACAGTCTGGGATGGGTCAAGTGTCGGTCTTAGTGTCGGTCTTCGGAGGTGAAACTGTTAACCAGAAATGGAATTACTACTTGTGACTTGTGATAACTATGATTATTTTTGTTGTTGACTAACCCGTGATATTATTGTTATTATCGAGTATCTCTGGGATGGTTCTACCTCCGGGATATTCACTATGATTGTTTATTTTAAAGCCCTCTATGTGGTGTCGCTCAGACGCCCGACTGTGGCATTTCTTTTAAAGCCCTTTATGTGGTGTCGCTCAGACGCCCGACTGTGGCATTTCTTTTAAAGCCCTTTATGTGGTGTCGCTCAGACGTCCGACTGTGGCATTTCTTTTAAAGCCCTTTATGTGGTGTCGCTCAGACGCCCGACTGTGGCATTTCTTTTAAAGCCCTTTATGTGGTGTCGCTAAGACGCCCGACTGTGGCATTGCTTGTTATTTGTTTCATAAATTTTAATACTACCATGTTATTGCATTTTTATAAATAACTTGCTTGCACGCATCAGAGTTTCATTTATCTTTTGTGACTGACGTCATGAGCATAAAATATTTTTAGCACATCATTGTTATATTATACCTATGTTCATAATGTTTGCGAGTACATTCAAAGTACTCACTGGCTTGTCCCTGGCTATTGTCTTGGCCAGATTTTCTTGCACGAAGAGGAGCGACGCGATGACAGCCCCGGCACCTAAGTAATGGAGATAGCAGCCTCACGAAGATAGGAGTTAACCTGGTCAGCTGTTCCCGTGGGAAATGAAGTCCCATAGACACTGATGTTTCACAACCCGCTTCCGCCATCAACCACTAGAAACCATTTGTTGTACTCACAGGCCAGAATGGTCTTGTACTACATATTTTGTTTTCTGCTTGGAATTTTTGTATCAAGTTGGAGCCTCATCAGCTAACAGTAATCCTGGGGCTGATGAGCACAACGGTCTTTTCTGGAAATTTATTACCCGGAAAACCGGTCGTGACACAATGGCTACGTCAGATGAACTCGGTGGCGCCGGATAGATTAAATCGGTGGGGCCGAGTTTGACTTTTAGGTTTAGGACATATGTGGAAATGAGAAAGTGGTTGGGGTTTTTGGAGCATATCACTAAGCATTTTGAGCAAGTAAGCCATTAAGCAACACCTCATCCCCTTTTAATAGTATTGGCTTTCCTATGGACTCAATGTGATCTTGGATCACTAAAATGAAGATGAAGAGTCTTGAGCTTGTTGCCAATATGTGTCCTTAGCGTTTTGAGGGGTCCACATCTCTAGTCGATGGCATGCCAATCATTGAACATTCTGAAATGATCATCTTGAAAGAGCATTAGTTCAATGAGCTGTATGTTGTCAAGAATTACCAAAATCACCAAGTTATTAGTTGCACTTTGAAGCTCCAATCTGCTTCTGCCGCTTTTGCTTGTTGGCAATGGCATCTGTGCGGTGTGGGCATGTGCGGTAATTATGATTGGTCACCACGTTGCAGAATCTGCATGCCCTTATCCCAAGAGGTTTGCTGTCCGGGCCGAATTCCACGCGTCTGATGGGGCGTGGCGGCTTTTTGGCTTCTGCTTTTGCTACTTTCGTTGCCTGCGTCTTAGTCTTCCTCCCCTTTGTTCATGAGAATATGGATGGTTTAATTACCCTTTGCTGCTGGTGGTGGTAGGATCTCCGGTTGTCATGTCGTTCGCCTACAACACCATCAAGCTCATGATCTTGCACATGAGCATGTTGCTGCTCTTGAGTGTACACATGGGTAAGCTCTGATTGCTGTTGCTCCTCCTCTTCATTGTCGTATGGGTCAATATCTCCCATATGGTTCATCTCGGATAAGATTGTAGCAATATCCTGCTCAATTTTTCTGCTTCGTTGTCCACGACACCTCTGTTTTTAGAAGAATGCATGGCGTCGAGTTCTTATTCAAGTCTTTCCATGATGACCCGTGACCTCGCAATTTGGTATTGGCTTCTCTAGCTTTTTTGTGCACTCTCAAGTTCAGCTGCAGCAGTGCACTTTCAATGCCATATTGGGATGCCTTGTTTGACGCTACTGTCCTCAAGTCATTTTTGTTGAAGGTTGGCTGGATGTTCGGGCGTTTGGTGTATCTCCTGAGGATGTAGTTCTCTAGAACGCTGGTAGCCTTAATTGTTTGCATCATGCACATGACATGGACGCAGAAAATACCTATTTTTTTGGAAGAGGTGCATGTTTTTTGTCATTTCATTCGAACAAAAACTTTGCAAAAATAAGTACTACAGTGTGTAACATTTTTTAGTCCTCACCTGTGTTATCCCACAGCTTGCACTCGCAGTCGTATATTTCCCACGGGGTCCGCAACCACCTGGAATGCGTGATGAGACCACGCAAACATTTTTTGCGGTTTGTTTTAGCGCACAAGGTACTTTGTGGGATCTTCCGTCTCCATCACCATGAAGAGGGTGCTCAGCTTTAGACTTTTTCTGATCTCACTGTACACAGCTCATGAGTAATGCTTTGCCATCTGAGTGTCGAACCCATAGAGGGTCAGCATGTTCTGTTTTTTCTGCGCAAGCAAGAGAGTTGAAGAAATTATTAGTTTTCTTGCAGCAAAAACTTGTCTAACTAAGAAAGAATTACTTTAGTAAGCACATTATTTGTCTTACGACATGTGATAGAGCTATACCCGGTTACCCATTGTCTCCTGGTTTTCTGCTTGCCTCCTGGTTTTGACCAGGTGTTTACGTGGCTGACAAACCGGTGCAGGTTTGGTCTCTCACTTACGAAGTTATTCTTCAGCACATAGTTCATGCTCTCACTCCGTTGTGTGGATGTCATTCTGGCATAGAAAATTTCTTTGAAGTAAGCTGATAGCCATCTCTCGCGCTCGTTACACATTGCCACCATCGTGGCATCATCATGGAGGTTGTACGTATCCATGAGTTCTTTCCAGGCAGTCTCAAACTCAGTTGGCATGAGGGGCCAGTTGAGGATTGTTGTGGATTCATCCTTAAAGGTTTAGTGGAGGTTGTACAGGTATGCAAGGTGTTCCCTGTACTTCTTCATAATGTGCCAGTGGCATAGTTTGTGTACTGTGTTCCTGAAAACATCTGGGATTGCCAAAGACATTGCTAGGCACTGGTCTGGTAATGAGAAAATAGACGTGGAGTGGTCAGCAGATGCTTGTGCATATATACAAATAAAACTAACACAACGATTTTACTGTGTTATTTTCCTTTTTTTGGGGGTGTGGGTTTAGGGTTAGGGGGTTTTGCAGTTGTACCTGTGAGGATGCATGTAGGAGCCTTCCCTCTCATGAATCTTAAAAATGTTTTGAAAAGCCATCTGAATGAATCTACATCGTCATCTCTTATCAGGGCGAAAGCAAAGATTGTAGTCTGTAAGTGGTTGTTAGTACCCACAAACACTCCAAGTGGCATATGGTATTTGTTGGTCTTATACGTGGTGTCAAACGTCACACAGTTACCAAATTCTTGATATGCCCCTCGGCAGCTCGTGTTTGCCCAGAATATGTTCTTCACTCTGTCGGACTCATCAAGTTGTATGTTGTAGAAGAATTCCCTGTTTAGTGCTTTCATCTCCTAAAGAAGTTGACAGTCTTCAGGACATCGTCCACATCATCCATCCTTTAATTCTTTGCTTTGTTGCATATTAAAAGTGAATAGTCATTGCAAAAATGCATGTTGAACTGGCATTAGGTCATTAATTGCGTAATATGTTTGTACTGACAGATGAAAAAAGACAGAGGGGTTTTCTGGGAGGAGAACAAGTTTGTACTTACATGTTAGTCAGGTATTTGGCATTCATTTCGAGGAAGTAGCTACCGGGGTCATCGCCGCCCAGTATGCTCATGATTTGCACGTATTCAATGCCTTTGAATTGCAGGTACTTGACGTACTCCAAGATTGTCTTGTCAAAGTTTTTGTGGGAGTGCAAGAAGACGAGCATTTGGGGGGTGAGCTGTAGCCTATGGTTGTGTTCCCAGCATATCTCTTTTATGACAAGTGTTCCATCCTTTTGCTTCTTCAGCCTCATTTTAGCCCCGCAGTTAGTCCTGCATGTGGTCTTGTTCCACTGTCTATTTGCTTCTCACACCTTCGATTCATAGACTCCATAGCACGTGCAATAAAGGTAGATTCTGTTGTCAACCTTGGAGCCTTCCCTGATAGCAAAACCCGCGTGCTTTGCATAGACATTGTAGAAGTTCTTTGCTTTTTGAAAGTTTCAAAGCGCATCTCTAGCTTTGGCAGAACGTAAGCTCCAACGTTAGGTGGTTGCACGCAACAATGAGCAAAAAGAAACACAGTGATGAAAATGTTAGATGGGGTGATCACAATACTCGGGGTGGATTGTGCTTGTATGTTTTTTCCTGAATGGATACTTACATGTGTATAGCTCTATGCTGCATATGGTGTTTTCTGTTCACCCTCGTGTATGGGCACGGGCGGTGTCACCCTCGACACATGCAATGCATCTCTTGGAGGTGGCAATGTTAATGAAGCTCTTCGTCTCTCATTGTACGACCGTCTTGCCTCGGATTTGTTGTGAGGTTGCTCCTGTCTATATGGCTCATATCTTCTACTCTGCACCCTTCTAGTGGTGAACATTCCTGTCTCTTTGGCCTGGTCTTCCCGTCGCAACCGCTTTTGCATCATGGATGATTGATGTTGATGGAGCAACTAGTGTAAGCCTGGGTGTCCTTGCCTTTCTGCATGCGCTAGGGAAGGAAAATATTTGTTTCTGGGGACATTGCAGACCTTGTTACACCCCAGCAGTGGCAAAGCTTGTATTCCCAGCAATTGGTGTTTGTTGCAGAGAAGAACTAGATCGGGCTTATGATGATTCTGGTGTAGCTTGAAATCTGCATTTTCTCATGTACATGATATGGTTAACATGTCATGTACTAAAGGTAATGTACAAGTTGAACTTGCCCCTTTTTGTATCTGATGTAGTTTCAGTCGAACTCATGTATGGACATGTTAAGAACTGATGTACTGATGTAAAGTTTTTAGCACCGATGCATCTGCTATGTACAATTTTCTCTCTCTAGAATTAATGCATGAACATTTGGTACACTGCTTGTAAACTGAACATTGAACTTTCAAACAGTGTGGATATATATAAAACTGAATGAATGTCTTCTCTTATTTTCATCTAGAACTTATGCATCTACATTAAAAGTACTCCTAGTTTCTGTATCATTGAACTTACTATGTAACAATTGTATATTTTTTTAGCAACAGTCTTTTTACCCGTTCGAACTGACGCAACTACATGACATATACTCTTAGAAATAACGACATACAACTTTCAGTGGTAGATGAAGCTTAGTACTAGCTACATGGGACTGATGCATAAGTTTATGTTTTTTGACTTGAACTGAAGCTAGCATATTAGAGGTACTGATAGTAACCTTGACATCCAAATTTTGCATCAAGTGGCAGGGGTTTAATGAACTGATGCAAGCAGTTGCAATGTACTATCAGCTTCTGCATCATAGGAAGATGTGTCACTGATGCAGCACACATGTAGTACTGATGAACCTAATAGCGTAACATGTAGGTAGAGCATAGTGTGTGCAATTTTTAAATCGAATCTTTTTGCATAGAAGCACTAATGAACTGACACAAACGTGGTATTTTTCTTCAGGCAAACCGAGATATAAAAACAAATTATGAGCTGACTGTTTGTGCTTGAGTAGGAATCAGGCAGATGCAAGTTTGAGGAAAATTAGTGTGGGAGGCAGACATCACCTGCAGTGGCATCTTCTTGCATCTGACTACTTCTTCTTCCTCTCGTTGGCGGCGTATTGGTATAATCTTGGAAGGCGGAGCCATTATTGCAGGCAAGGAGCTTGGGGAGACGACGGTGCTCCTTCTTGTGGTGGAGCTCCGTCGATGAGGTCCGGCAAGGGGTGCAGGCGGGAGGCGTGTATCATGGCCCAGGCGAAGCTCGCTCGCTCGAGGGAGGGAGGCAAGAGGCATGGATCACGGCCCCGATGAAGCTTGCTACGGCAAGGGAGGGAGGCGGGAGGTGTGGATCATGACCCCGGCGAAGCTTGCTCTGGCGAGGAAGGGAGGCCAGAGGCATGGATCACGGCGCCGGCGAAGCTCGCTCCGGCAAGGGAGGGAGGCAGGAGGCGTGGATCACGTCCCTGGTGAAGCTCGCTCTAGCGAGGGGTGGAGGCAGGAGGCGCAGTGGTGGATCCGTCGACGGCCAGTCACGGTGCCGCGGGCTCCCTTGCTCCAGCTACTGCCGTCGCTCGCTCGCCCGCGACGGCTGCCTCAGGCGGTAGGAAGCGGGTTAGGTTGGGTCTGGGTC
>NC_041387.1:220304020-220328966 GCF_002162155.2 Triticum dicoccoides | reverse complement strand
ATATGGGGTGATGTTTTGAATACCTAATGCACAACCTTTGATGTGGCATTTGCCTCAAAAACCGCAAAGTCCACCCAGAGTGAGGTTCATGTGTGATGCCTAGTATATGTTGGTCCCATACCCACTTTGACATGTACTATATATATACTCATACCCTAACACAGCCCCAAAAGAATTAATCATCCTTGTTCGTAAAATGTGCCTCTCTCTCGTTGGGTCAAAGTGATGGAGGACGACCTCATAGGTTCACAGATGGAAGCGCTGCACACGATCGAGTTCCTATACGACAACCACCGCCTGCATGGTATTGTGTGATGTTTGAATACCAATGCACAACTTTGATGTGGCACCTGCCTCGGGAACCAGGAAGTCCCCACATGGAGCGAGATTATGACGCACACACACACACACAGATATATATATATATATATATATATATATATATATATATAGAGAGAGAGAGAGAGAGAGAGAGAGAGAGCAAGAGAGAGAGTATACATGTTGCTCCCTCTTTGACATGTACTACATACTCCAACCGCGCATATATGTAACACAAACAAAAATGAACCATCCTTGTTGGTCAAATTAACCTCTCTTCTCGTTGTACGTTCAATTGATCGACGAAGACCTCGCGGGCCCACAGAGAGTCACACATGAGCAAGTGTCATAGGATAACCAATGCGTGCATGTTGTCGTGTGTTGTGCGGTGTTTGAATACCCAATGCACAACTTTGACGCAGCACATGCTTCGCAAACCGGAAACGCGCTCACTTCGAGCGTATGGGAGGGAGGGACTCATGTGTACGCACGTACCCGAACTTTGATATGGAATCCCACCACATAACACACATGCCAAAGATGAATCCACCTTCGGTCTGATGCCTTTCGTTGTCGATGGAAACTGAAAACCTCTGCAGGCTAACGAATGTGCATGTCACTGCTAACCGCATTAGGGAGTATGTCCGAGAGGACCACCAATGCGTGCATGTGTCCTTAACATGTATGTATGAAAGGATTGTGTACTGCTTTAAATAACCAATTTAGGACTTTAGTGTGGCATATATACATGAATCACAAAATGATCAATAATTCCAGGAGGCTGGCGACTAGTAGTGCACTAATGGACCCCCCCACACACACAGACACACATCCTGCACCACCACCTCCACTCCGAGGACACATGTCAAACTTTTTTTGCAGTGAGCATATGACCAAAGGAGTGTCATGTTAAAGTTAGAAAAAAACAAAGATCATTCGACCCGTTTTATACATTGATTGATTTCCTAGGGATTTAATGTTTAAAAATCAAATTTGAGCTACATGTGCACCAAAATGGATTGTAAAATCATATCTGTGTCCCTAGGTGCATGTTTTCCCGTGAAAGAAATTTCAAAACATTGAGAATGTTGATTTTTAAAATTCAGTAAATCCGAAACTTAGCTGAAATTCATGAAACTTATCGTGGTGTCATATATGGACACCAGTAGACTGTTATATTGTATTTTTTCGTGAAATTTGAGACAAGTTTTGATATAATCTACTTCCAAACGAGAGATTGTTAATAACTGGCAACCAATATCTCATACAGAATATTTATTCAGGCTGTGTGCTTTAGACCGTGCCATGCTTTTGATAAGCAGTAAAGCGGCAGAATGAATCGTCAAAAACTTGAAAAAATATACGTGCTGCCACGCGCCCCATGTGGCGTGCGAGCAGGCGTGAGTTGATGGGGCGCATGCGAGCAGTCCACCGTGCAGGCAGCCCAGGAGGCGTGCGTGCAGCTGCGTGAATTGACGGGAGGCATTTTCGCTGTGCAGTATCACCGGGAGGTGTGCGAGTAGCTGTGTGAAATGATGGTATATGAATGCCAGAAGTCCGCTGTGCAGGCTCACCGGGAGGCGAGACAACCGTTGACTGCTGCCCGTGTTGCTCCCATTGGTCCGTATTAATGGCGCACCCAAGCCGCTAGCCATAATAGGCGTCTGCACCCCCGGTCCACAGTGGTCACCAATGTCTGGACTCTGGAGTGTATGAGGATGCTGCCGAAGCGCACCATCGGAGGGAGTGGCGACGCCGGGGCTAGTGAAGCACCCGCGCAACGCGTGAAGCTGGGCATAGAGGTTGCCGTCACTGCCGACGAGGTCTCGCATGGGTAGCAACAGGACTTTGACTTCATCCGCACCGTCGTGCCCCCCCCACAAAACTAGAGCCGGAGGTCAACAGCAACTCCGGCAATGACTGCGACTCTGATTGAAAACCAGTTAGTCATCTATATACCCATTTGTGCGTCAAACATATCATGTGTTTTCTCTGGTTACTCCCCCCTCCCTAATTTTTTTGGAATACAAATCCTATGGTTATGTTCTCTCAGTCCATGAAATCAGAGTAATTAAGATCCATTAGATGCACGTAATGTATTGATTGTTTGAATGGTATCCGTATATGGTTAGTGATTAATTGTTTGTTCTCTACAAATGATTTTTGCTAATAATCTGACTAGGGTTAGCATGCATGCTATTCGTGGCCAGATCTTGAGAATTGATTTTGAATGTCCTACATATATGTTTGTGCCTTTTTTTCCTCGAGATCTTGAGATTTGATTTTGAATGTCCTACATGTATGTTTCTCCCATTTTTTTCTTTCAGATAGGCTCCGACCAGCGCCGCCGCTGGATGTAGATCTTGGACCCGGCAGCGCTGCCAGAAGCGGCCACGCCCCCTGGACCTAAGGAACCAGTAGAATCTCCAGCGGACCGCATCAGCAATCTCTAGGACACCATCCTTGGGGAGATCATCTCCCTTCTCCCCACCAAGGATGGCTATCACACACAAGTCCTCACATCTCAGTGGCACACTCAGTGGTCCGCCGCTCCTCTTAATCTCGACTGTTGTCAGCTATCTGTCGATGATGATTCTGAACTCCCCGGAGCCATCATCTCGTACCACTAGGGCTCCATTCCATGCATATGCATCCTGGAATGCTACTTGCTGGACATACCCTGCATGGTGGCCACCTGGCTGACATTTCGTCAATTCAATAATCTCTAGCATCTTGAGTTCTACCATGACTATGTATGTAATATACCACCAACCGATGTATCTATGCCCTCACAACCGATGTCAATCTCGTGGTTTTCCTCCTCTCTCCACACCACCACCTTTGCCCAGTGCCATCTAGAAGACAATCTAGTACAAATTCGTTGACTCCCACTGCTAAAAAAACTTGCGCTTGTGGTGGTTGATCTGTCAGAGGCCGCACTGCACAACATCATCCACTCCAGCTGCCCTGCCCTGGAGCGCTTGCCGCTTGTTTTTGGAATATAAATTTGTATCCATTGTCTCAAAATAAAGTCGCCCCACCTTGTAAGCATGGGAATTTGTTTTTCTTGGACATGATCTCATCATCAAAGACGCCCCTTCACTTCAAAGGTTGCTCCATGATTCTACTATAGTACCTTCACAAATAACTGTAGTCTCTGTGCCTAAACTGGAGACCTTGGGTGCAATTCATGATCCTTTTAGATGGTTCAAAATAGTGTTTATCTCCACACCTATTGAGGTTCTGTATATTATTCACGTAAACTTAGCTTTTTTCATTTGTGCGCATAAGTTAAGTATCATCTTGGAGTACACTTTTGGTACTAATATTATGTTCTATGCTCAATGAAGAGCTTGTCCATCCTATCCGTGGTGGTGGATTCTGTGAAGACCTTACATATCAATATGTGGTGTTTTGATCTAAACACAATTATTGGCTTGTTGCAATGCTTTCCATGTCTGGAAAATTTGTATATAAAGGTGATGATTTCACGCACATTGAAAGCCCATATATAATGTACTATAATTAATTGTTCAGCTATCACTCTTTCAACATAATCTTTTTTAGACATTAACTCTTTTCAATCTTCATCTCTATTTAGGCACTAACGCATGGATAAAAAGGTATGACCAATCGATGGTTTAAGAAGCACCGAGATTTTCTCTAATCCCATGGCATTCGTTTGAAGACAGTAACGCTCGTAGGATATGCATCCAACAATGCAAACACTAGCTTTTTCACATTCTTCATGTTGAATGCGAGGGCACTATTGTCCATGAGGATTAAGTTTTTTGACAAGAAATTTCTTACGGCTGCAAGTGTTGAACAACATAAAAGGAAGTTTCAGGTGGACCTAAGGGCTTCTAATCATGCTTGGCTTCTATTTACAACATCTTGTCCTCAGTTACCTGTAGAATCGCTGGCCCGCGATCTTGATTTTATGGCTCAGACTGATCCATTTGATTGTGACTGCCAAAAACTTTGGTTGAGTTAGATGTCATTTTCCTGTTCAATCTTGATTTTCTATAAACCTGATGAGCAATTAATCCTCATGCTTTTGTACTATTTGTAAGCTGGAGTTAGATATTGTTGCCCTTCTCAACTCATCTTTGACCCATATTTTTTCATATCGGGCAAATGGCTTGCCATTTATTTAATTAATACATAAATATTATAAGCATTCACAACATAGGGAAAGAACATGACTCTGTGAGATCCTTGACATCTTTGTTCATTACAGAACTCGCGAGTTCTTAGCGCCCACCAGCACCCACAAACTTATTTCCAGCTAGCATACCAAATGGGATGTAATTCTTAAGAAGAAAAGCTGCATGGTAGTGACAGATTTGGATTTGTCATTTGGGACCCACGAGGAAAAAGCCTATCTAGGGTAGTGCCGACTCGACAGTAAACATTGAGAAACCTGGCTTTAAAATTACTATAAATCCAAAACTCGCCTCAAAATCATGAAACATGGCATGGTGTTATGACATGGCACCAACATGTTGTGGTAAAAATTAGTCCAATTTGGGACAAGTTTTGGTACAAACTTCTTACAAACCGGAGCTTCTCTCAAAAAGGCTCATGGTTCCGAGAGAGAACTTGTCACCTATGTGTGCGAAACTACATACACTTTTGTCACGCCCAAGATGCGACCCTATCCTAAAGGAACTTGAAGGTCCCACCAAGGATAGAAGCGCATCTTGAAGACGCTTTGGCAAGGTGGATATCATTACATCAACGTTACATAATAGATGGGGATACATACAAAAGGCATACAATGCCACATGAATACAACATCACAATACATAAGAGCAACATCCGACTATGAATGAAACACAAACAGAAACTCAAACGACATCCACCCTGCTAGCCCAGGCTGCCGACCTGGAACCTATCCCTTGATCAAAGAAGAAGCAGAAGAAGAACTCCAAAACAAGTAAACATCGCTCTCGCGTCATGATCATCGCATAACCTGTATCTGCAACTGTTGTTGTAGTAATCTGTGAGCCACGAGGACTCAACAATCCCATTACCATGGGTATCAAGACTAGCAAAGCTTAATGGGAAAGGAAGGGGTAAAGTGGTGAGGTTGCAGCAGCGACTAAGCATATATGGTGCCTAACATACAAAAATAAGAGCGAGAAGAGAGCAAACGGAACGGTCGTGAAGCTAGCAATGATCAAGAAGTGATCCTGAATCCTACTTACGTCAAACATAACCCAAAACCGTGTTCACTTTCTGGACTCCGCCGGAAAGAGACCATCACGGCTACACACGCGGTTGATGCATTTTAATTCGAATCTGGTGTCAAGTTATCTACAACCGGACATTAAAAATTCCCATCTGCCACATAACCGCGGGCACGGCTCTCGAAAGTTTATACCCTGTAGGGGTGTCCCAACTTAGCCCATCACAAGCTCTCACGGTCAACGAAGGATATTCCTTCTCCCAGGAAGACCCGATCAGTCTCGGAATACCGGTTCGCAAGACATTTCGACAATGGTAAAACAAGACCAGCAAAGCCGCCCAATGTGCCGACAAATCCCGATAGGAGTCACACGTATCTCGTTCTCAGGGCACATCGGATGAGCCAGACATCAGGTTGGCATAGACCCTGGTTGCCCAGGGGGCGCTGGACATCGCTCAGGTTGGACCAACACTCGGAGGAGCACTGGCCCGGGGGGGGGGGGGTAAATAAAGATGACCCTCGGGCTCCGGAAACCCAAGGGAAAAAGGGCTAGGTGAGGCAAATGGTAAAACCAAGGTTGGGCCTTGCTGGAGGAGTTTTATTCAAAGCGAACTGTCAAGGGGGTCCCATAAATCACCCAACCGCGTAAGGAACGCAAAATCCGGGAACATAACACCGGTATGACGGAAACTAGGGCGACAAGAGTGGAACAAAGCACCAGGCATAAGGCCGAGTCTTCCACCTTTTACCAAGTATATAGATGCATTAATTAAATAAGAGATATTGTGATATCCCAACATAATCCTGTCCATCATGGGGCAATCTTCAACTTCACCTGCAACTAATAACGCTATAAGAGGGGCTGAGCAAAGCGGTAACATAGCCAAGCAACGGTTTGCTAGGAAGGGTGAAAAGGTTAGAGACTGACATGGGAATTTGGGAAGGCTTGAAGAACAAGTGATAGGAAGCGCAACATAGCGATAGAACGAAGCAACTAGCATAGCAATGATAGTAATGAGATCCAAGGTGACGGTCATCTTGCCTGAAATCCCGCTAGGGAGAAGAACGAGTCCATGAAGAAGACGAAAGGATGAAGACGAACCAAGCGTAGACGAACGAATCCTCACGATCGCAACGAAACAGGAACTATCGAGAAGAAGCACACAACATAGTAAACACACCACACATATACATGACATGATGCACAACCAAGCATGATGCAGGACAAGACTACATGAAGCTACTCGTGGCAAGAAATGATGCATACAAGAGCAACACATCAAAGCAAGTTTAAATGAGGCCGGGAACAACATATAACAAATCCGGTAGGTCCTCATATGCAAGTTTCAAAGTTAGTCCAGATCTGAACAAACATTAAGTTGAAGTTTTTAAACAGCAAGTTAAAGAGCACCAAGAGGATCTACACGAAATTCTAGTCAAGTTACATATAAAGTTCATTTAGTTCGGAGCTACGACCTAGAAGATATGAGCAAAAGAAGTTAAACATGGCATTGATGCTAAATGCATCCAAACATCAAGCAAACACCTCAAAACAAGGATGCAACATGATAATATGAAACTTCATGCAAAATCAAGCAAGTTTCACATAGAGCACACTCAAAACGGAGCAACGGATCAACACACACTCTATACAAGTTTAGAGGACAAGCTGTCCAAAACAGCAACTAGGCAAATAGCAAGCATCAAAACAATATGCTACAACATCTCAACATAAGATCAAAAGGCATGGGCATGATGTATAGGTAATGCATGACAAAACATGAACACTGAGCTATCTCCAGAAATCACTAGAACATGCTCAAAATGACATGGCAAGATTGCAAATTATAACAGTTTCAGACATAACAGAAATAACATCAGGTTGCAATGTTTAGAGCTATCAAACAACATGTTATAAGAACTTATCATGGCAAACAAAGGCATGGCATGCTAGAACTAAAGACAAAGAACAAAACTCCCTTACTGAACTAATTCTAAAGATCAACAGAAAACATGGTATCATCAATGCAAACATGGCAAATGATATGACAGATTCATACATGGCAGGAACAACAATAAGTAGGCATGTTGGTGAGCTTGTACCACTCACCACAGAGCAATACATGGCATGGAAAGGTGACCAACAGTAAGACGACATGTTTGTGAAGCTAAGCATGGCAATAGCAAGTTCATAGGGTGCATGGATCACTAGCAAAGCTCATGGCAAAACTGAACTTAATGTTAACAGGCTGACAGCAACATTGTTTAGCAAGTTTGAGAGCAAGATAATAACAAGTTACAGCAGGCTATAAATGCCACCAGGGGCATTAATGGATAGAGTATGACATGTATAACAAAACATCCTTAGTGAATATCTCCAGATTATGCATGGAATGACTTGTAGCAGCAGGTTAACATAGCAAAATGATATAGCAGATTCAGCCTAGCAAAACAGTAACAACAAGTACCCTACTTCACGAGCTCGATGCACACACTACAAGACTCACAAAAATACATGGATTGCACCCCTGTAAATATGGCAAGGCATACTTCAAAACACATGTAGGGCTCAAGCTCATAGGATGCACGCACAAAACGCAAGGAAAAAGACAAATTATCAAGTTATAATAGTTTTAGCAGGTTAACATCACATATCACTCTTGTAACGATGATTTGGGGAACAATATGGACTCAAACAAGCATGGCACAATGGTATCAAATGTAGAGCATCTCACAGCGAACATTTTGATATATTGTATGCATGAATCGGAGCACCGAGCATGAAGTTACACACATCACAACAATGCATCAGGAAACAGTTTATCAGGGACTTAGCCAAAATATTGCGAGCGCTGAATAACTAAACGACGCCCGAGGCGACAGATAGCACAAACGGAGGCTTCTCACCTAAGCGGGCCTGGCCCAGGTAGGAGAGGAGGAGGCCTGGCTTGGCGGGGTTGGGCCGGCAGCAGAGCTTCGTGGGGAGGGGCCCACTCGCGAAGCGCGGCTGCGCGTGCGCCCGCCCGCACACACAGTCGAGGAAGGCCGCACCGGCGGCGGCTTCCGGCTATGGAGGGACGGTGAGGGGAGGTCGGGCAGGCACGGATCCGGATGGGATCCACCTGATCTGTCTGTTTCCGATGGCGGTGGCGGAGGTCCGACGTCGGCGAGTTCCACAGGCGGCGGGGAGGCAACTCCGGTGGGGCGGCACCATCGGTGCCTCGAGAGAGAGAGAGAACGGGTGAGGCAGGGGAGAAGAAGGGCGGCGAGGTCGGGCGACTCACCACGGGGCAGCGGGGCACGGTGCTCGCCGGCGGGGGTCGGCAGTGGCGGAGCACGGTGGCGAGACACTCTCGATCCTGACGGGATCGAGCGGGAGGCGGGAGGAGAACCGCATGCAGGGCGCGGGGCCCAGATCCGGCCCGGGGCGGGCCTGCGATGGGCCTCGAGCGGGCCTACGGCGGCGGAGAGCGGGGCTGGGGCGACGCGGGAGGACGGGTGGCGCCATGCGGTTGGCCCGGGGCGCCGGCTGCGGCGGCGGAGGCCAGTGGGGGCGCGTCACTTGGCGGCGGTGGGTTTGGCCAGCGCGGAAAACGAGGAGGAGGGTGGACGCTGCGGCAGGAGGTAGGTGGAGGGCAAGATTTAGGCTAGGGATGTCCAAAAATGGACTAGGGGGTCTACTTAAAGCAGATTTGTTAGGGTTAGGGGGGTTTGAGACCGTTTCGGACCATACGATCACCATCGGACGGCTCCGGAGTGGAGAGGGACTAGGTGGGCTGCCGATTGGCTACGCAGAGGGGTTGGGCTGAGAGGAGAGAGATGAAGTGTGGCCCGACACGGGTTTCAGATACCGAAAACATCCAACGCCTATACCGGCTATATCGCGGTTATATATATAACGGTTGGGCAGTCAAACGAACTCCGAATGCGACGAAACTTGACAGGTGCTCTGTCTACACTATAATAAGACCACATGCCAAGTTTCAACCATTCCGAGAACATTTTTCGGCCACTCACGCAATGAGGTAAAAAGGGGCGCCGGAGGACATAGGAGTGTCGGATTGCAAAACGGACAACGGGGAAAATGCTCGGATGCATGAGACGAACACGTATGCAAAATGAGATGCACATGATGACATGATATGAAATGCAGATGATGACATGGCAAAATGCAACACGCAAGCACATGACATGGCAATGCCGACGAATAACTGGAAGACACCTGGTGCATCAAATCCGGGGCGTTACAATTGTCTCTTCCCGCCTTGATTTTTTTTACAGAAGAAACATGCAACTATAGGAGCATCGTCCTAAAAATATGAAATTATTCAGGCTTTGTTTTGCCTTTCTATACATTATTTGAGTTTTCTAGGCATTTTGGAACATACTTTTGTGTGTGCAAAGGTTATGTGTGTACTAGCCACCTATGTAATTGGATGTTCAATATGTTCATGGAATCAAGTCCTTATAAGTTATAAGTACATATGATGTTGTTCTGTGTGCCATGACATCGCATACGGACCATACTAGGGAACCCGTCGGTGATGATTTCATCAATCGCTGACAATTGTATACCACCAAGAGTTTGCCCAAAACACACACGACTTATTAGCAGCAATCGTCTGCATTATTATCAGTCTTCGCACACATTTCTGATTACAGACCTGTTTGTCATGTATCACACACATGTTGTTAAATTGAACTGTTTATGTTCTCTTGGCTCAAAGCAAACAGTTCATCCGAGTGAACATATGTCATATATTGCACACACCTAGATAAGGCTGACCGTTTCTTTTGTGTTGCCTAATCACAAACAGTTCATCCGAGTGAACTGTATGCCGTAAATCGCCTTCATCTGGCTGCCTGTTTCTGTTGTTCTGCCTCATCGCAAACAGTTCATTGAAGTCAACCGTATGCCTAGCATTGCACACGCAACTAAAATATGAACCGTGTTTGATGTATCCACTATCACAAACGTTATGCACCTTGGTTGACTGATTTTTTTACATCACTGTTTGCAATTTATGCATCACACATAGTTTCGTCGAAGGGTCTGTGATTGTAGTTTCGCGTTAGCAGCATCCTGCAGTAGTGTAATATCCATTCAAGATAAATATTTCAGGAAGGTCAATGAATGGCATGGCATGGAACAGAAATGTGGACCCCTCAAAATGCTAAGGACACATATTAGCAAAATCTTTGTTTTAGTGATCCAACATCACATTGAGTCCGTAGGAAAGCCAATACTATTAAAAATGGATGAGGTGTTGCTCAATGTCTTGCTTGCTCAAATGCTTAGTGATATTGCTCCAAAACCCTCAACCACTTTCTCCATCCAAATATGTCAAAACCCTAAACTCCAACTCGGCCCCACCGATTCTTTCTATCCGGCGCCACTGAGTTCATATGACATAGCCACTGCCAGAAACCCTAACAGTTCGGTCACACTGTTACAAATCTCGGTCTCACTGAGATGGCCTTGCCAACACCCTGTTATCGGTTGCAATTATTTTTGGTCTCACAGAAATTGCAATCGGTCTCACCGAGATGGCTTGACCAATTCTTTGTTGCCCTATTGCTTCACTTCGGTCTCACCAAGTTGATGCAATCGGTGCCACGGAGATGAGGTTTACCCTAAGCCCTAGCACATTGGTCCCATCGAGTTGTTCAAATTGGTCCACCGAGATTCCTATCGTTCACATTTTGAACTAATCGGTCTCACCGAGTTGGGTCATATGTGTGTAACAGTTGGATTTTGTGTGGAGGCTATATATACCCCTCCACCCCCTTCTCCATATGTGAGAGAGCCATCAAAACGTGCCTACACTTCCACCATACATTTTCTGAGAGAGAACTACCTACTCATGTGTTGAGATCAATATATTCCAATCCTACCGTTGTGGTGGAACACAATCATCTATGGGGCCACCGGCCCCTTGTGGTTCGGCAAGGGAGAAGATCATGTTGCACAAAGAGCGGACGCCATGAAATAACACGACGATGGTGGAAATTGTGGTTTTTATCCAGGTTCAGGCCGCCGTGAGGCGTAAAACCCTACTCCTGGTTTGGTGGATTGAATGCAGGAACATGATGAACACGTAGTGCTCGAGCCCGGCGAGGTGGTCTCGGGGAGAGCAGCTACGCGCGTACAAGTGTGCGAGTGTCCGAATCCTTTGCTAGGTTGCATTGGACCTCCTTTTATAGCTTAAGGGGTGACCACAGTGGCAAAACAGTCTTTATCTAATGATTAGATAACTAGCAATGCTATCATACCTTACTCTGGCAGTTAAGACAAAGCGCATTAAATGCACTGCTAGGTGCCATGCTGAGGTTGAAGCCCGACAAGCCTGTCGTGCTGCTTTAACCATCTCCTGCTTATCTGCTTGACACGCCTCTAGACGGGTGTCATATGAGGGTAATCTGTCTTTCAATGGGCTGCCCCGTGTTTAGTGGAAGCCACTTAATCACTTGGGGGCTCGACCCCGCACTGAGTACTGATTTGCGTTGTGGTACGGTTGAGCGGTGGTGCCTTGGCGGGGAGATTTTCCCTCGGTGGACCCGGCAAGCCTGCCAGGGAAATCTTAGACTTGTCCCTCGGGCGGCCTTGACCCGACCAGGCTCTACTTCCCGGCAGGGAAGGCCTTTCCAAGGTGATGCTCTGCTGTCTTGTCTGTCTTGGTCTTCTTGATCAGCTATTTGATCTGACGGAGAGCGGTCTTCCTGGCTTGGCCTTGCTTTATATGTTCATGTAGCTATTCCCTTGCCGAGCTTTGGATGCCGGGGCGGAAGCCTTTCGTCCATGCACAAGTCTGGGGAAACATACACCCCTGTTTGTGTACCCCGAGACCTACCACAAGAACCTTGATTTCTAGCCTTCCCCAAGTTGCTTTTCACTCAAATCATCTTTCCACCATATCCAAATCTGTGAGAGAGAGAGTTGAGTGTTGGGAAGACTATCATTTGAAGCACAAGAGCAAGGAGTTCATCATCAACACACCATCTATTACCTTTTGGAGAGTGGTGTCTCCTAGATTGGTTAGGTGTCGCTTGCGAGCATCCATCAAATTGTGGAGTTAAACCAAGAAGTTTGTAAGGGCAAGGAGATCGCCTACTTCATGAAGATCTATCCGAGTGAGGCAAGTCCTTTATGGGCAATGGCCATGGTGGGATAGACAAGGTTGCTTCTTCGTGGACCCTTCATGGATGAAGCCCTCCGTGGACTCGCGCAACCATTACCCTTCATGGGTTGAAGTCTCCATCAACGTGGATGTACGATAGCACCACCTATCGGAACTATGCCAAAAATCTTCGTGTCTTCATTGCTTTTGCACTCTCCAAACCCTTCCATTTACCTTCATATGCAATATTCTACTTTCCGCTGCTACACTCTTAGAATTTCATGTGTAGTTTGATTGCTTAACTTATGCTAATTGATGTCTACTACGCAAACTTCTTCATGTAGACTCTTGTTGGGCCCCCAAGCGTAGAGTTTTGTAGGACAGTAGCAAATTTCTCACAAGTGGATGACCTGAGGTTTATCAATCCTTTTGAGGCGTAGGATGAAGATGGTCTCTCTCAAACAACCCTGCAACCAAATAGCAAAGAGTCTCTTCTATCCCCAACACACCCAATACAATGGTAAATTGTATAGGTGCACTAGTTCAGCGAAGAGATGGTGATACAAGTGCAATATGGATGGTAGATATAGGTTTTTTTAATATGAAAATATAAAAACAGCAAGGTAACTAGTAATAAAAGTGAGCGAAAACGGTATTGCAATGCTTGAAAACAAGACCTAGGGTTCATACTTTGACTAGTGCAAGTTCTCTCAACATTGATAACATAACTAGATCATATAACAATCCCTCAACGTGCAACAAAGAATTACTCCAAAGTTCCTATAGTGCAGAACATAAGATGAAATTGCTTGTAGGGTACGAAACCACCTCAAAGTTATTCTTTCCGATCAATCCATTGGGTTATTCCTATAAGTGTCACAAACAACACTAGAGTTCGTAGTAAAATAACACCATATGACACACATCAAGAAACCCTAAAGTCACATAGATACTCCAATGTCACCTCAAGTGTCCGTGGGTCAATTATACGATATGCATCAAACAACTTCAGATTCATAATACTGAATCCAACACAAAGAACCTCAAAGAGCGCCCCAAGATTTCTACCGGAGAAACAACGATGAAGACGTGCATCAACCCCTATTCATGGATTACCCCAATGTCACCTCGGGAATCCGCGAGTTGAGTTCCAAAACATAAATCAAGTGAATCAATAGAACACCCATTGTCACCACGGGTATCCCACGCAAGACATACATAAAGTGTACTCAAATCCATAATAGTATTCAATCGAATAAGAGTGAAACGTCAAAGGTAAAATTCAATTCATCACAAGAATGTAGAGAGGCAAAAAAACCATATGGTCCAACTATAGTAACAAAGCTCGCGGTACATCAAGATCATGCGAAATCAAGAACACAAGAGAGAGAGAGAGAGAGAGAGAGAGAGAGAGAGAGATCAAACACATAACTACAGGTACATACCCTCAGCCCCGAGGGTGAACTACTCCTTCCTCATCATGGAGAGCACCGGGATGATGAAGGTGGCCACTAGTGATGGTTTCTCCCTCCGTCAGGGTTCTGAAACGGGCTCCCGATTGGTTTTTCATGGCTACAGAGGCTTGCGGTGGCAGAACTCCCTATCTAGGTTTCTTTCTCGAGGTTTTGGGATTTATAGTAGGTGTAGGCGTCAGGGACAAGTCAAGTGGGCCCATGAGGCGATGACAAGGAAGGGGAGGCGCCCTGGGAGGCGCCCTCCACCCTTGTGGTTGCTTCGGGACTCCTCTCTGATATCTTTTTGTTCCAATATTTTTTATATTTTCCAAAAATATTCTCCGTAAATTTTCATCTCGTTTCGAGAACTTATATTTCCGCACAAAAAATGACAGCACGGTAGTTGTGCTGAAAACAACGTCAGTCCGTGTTAGTTCTAATCAAACCATACCAAAATCAAATAAAATTGTTATAAACATAGCATGAATACTTCATAAATTATAGATACGTTGGAGACATATCACTAATTGCTAAAATCTGCCCACAACTAAAATTGGGAAAAGGTTAGATTTTTATTTGGTCAAGCATTTCTTAACTTGTGCTACTTCTAGACATACTTTCCCTTTCCTTTACCTTTAGACATACTTTCAATCCTACACGCTGCCGTCGACCCCCGCGCGCCTCTACTTCAACCCCAGCGTGACCAGCCGGCCTCTCCTCCGATCCGACGGCCACCCGCCCTGAGGCGGCCCGTCAGGTCCAGTTGCCGCTCACGCATCAGCCCACCTATCGCCCTGTGCCGGCCGTCACCGCCCTACTGTAACCAAGACACCTGCATCGCCCTGACCCGGCGGCCTCGCGCCATGCGGCGGCCCATCATAGCCGCCCCACGCGCACCAGCCCGTTGATCAATGCCGCACCTGTATGTCCGTCCTGCCGACCATCGTTGTCGGCTTCATCTTAGACTCTGCCGCCACCCTGCCTCCACCGAGCGGCGTGCCCGACCTCGTGTGCGATTAGATTGATCACCCGCCTGCCGCCACGATCCGCCTCATCTATGCCGTGTGACCGACCTGGCCCATCGGTTGCATGCGCCTCCGCAGGTCCCGTGAAGATTGTCCTGAGTACAACGCTCCCCTCAACCAATCGAGCCATAGGTTGCCGCCGCGTCGTCCCTTCGGACAGCTACATCGCCGCCTCGAGGTCTTCCTATTGGCTGCCCCAACCCGGTTGGCGCTCACTTCAACGCCCCTTCGAGCTATCACGTCGCGGCCCGCAGTCCGCACCGCCGCCCCGAGATCCTTCCGCCGGCTACCCCCATAGCTAATGTCACCTTCGCATCGCCCCTTAGGGCTGACGTGTCGCGACACGCGGTCCACGCCGTCACCCATCGGGCCATCGCCCCTGGCCAGTGGTTCTCACCGCGGCTGCCCCGACCCACAGGCCGCCACTTCATTGCTTGTTCGGGCTGTAGTGCCGCGGAATGCTGTCATTGCGGCCATCCCCGTGGTTGCACCGACCAGGGCTTCGCCGCTACGCTGCCCCTTAGGGCTGTAGCGCCATGGCCCGCGGTCCCCACAACTTCGCCGAGGTCTTCCGTCGTCGCCCCGACCTGCCGCCCACCGCTGCGTCGCCCCTTCGGGCCTTAGCACCGCGGCCCATGGTCCACTGCCATCCCCGCGCGTCGACCTCTCATGGTATGCGCCGGGCCGCCTCCCTTGGCGTGGGAACGCCACCGTCCGTGCCGGTCTTCTTAACGCTGTCGGGTTCCTCGCCTAATTCATGCACCGCCGCCATGCTACTAACCTAGCCGCCGCCGCCACCATCAGGCCGCTGTAGGCTCCCGTCCACCCCCTTCGTCTTCGTCGAAGCACCAGCCTGTCACCAGGGTCACCGTCATCTACCCCAACCACTTCGTATACTCTGACCACTGTTGGTGACATCGGCCCCACGCTGATGGACACCGCAATCATAATCGAGTTCTTGTCTGCTGGTCCTTCTGACTTCTTCGACATGGCATAGAGCTCGTAAACGTCCCTCGTCTACGCATGCCCGGTGCTGGCAACACTGATGTGTGCCTTTGGCTACGACATGTCCCTGGTCCTGGCATAGCCTGGTGCGGCGCTTCGCCAACTTCATCTTTGTCCGTATACGCATGCTCGGTGCTGGCAACACCGATGCGTGCCTTTGTCTATGACGTGTTCCCGGGTTTGGCACACCCGACATGATTCTTTGTCAACACCGTCTTCCTCCCGATGCACCATTACTTCGACACCACATCGGCCATGACTAACTCGGCGCCTCCTTGCGTCCGTGGTTCCACGGCGACATCCTTGACACCGACTCCCCAACTTGACATCAACCACGACATTCTTCGCATGGATACCTTGACCATGGCTACACCACCCTACGCTCTCGGCTACTTAGACAAAGGGCACAAAGGGCTACCGCATTGCTTGAGCAACCTCGTTGGTTTCCACTCCAGCCACGACTTCCGCGGTGCATCGACCGTTATGACTTTGTGTGTGGGTGGGGGGGGGGTGTCTGTCGCCTTGCCTTCGGATTGTTCTCTAATTTCACCATCTGCGTCGCTACCATTGTGACTGCAGGGGATGTTGAGTATCATTCTAATTTAGGAAACATAGGATTTATTCTACCTTGCCTTGTACTCCAAGATGACTTTGTACTCCTATATATACCCACGAGGCTCAAGCAATACAATCAACAATTCCACAAGGGACATTTACATTTGTGCCCCTAACTCGAACCCACTACTCAGATTTGCCCCTAAGTTCGAAGCATGCTCAAATTTGCCCCTATATCATTAGTAGCACTTATAGAAATGCCCTTCTGTGTCGTTACCGTCCATTCAAAGGGTGTTGACCGTTTTCTAGGTGTTTGTTGGACATGTTTTCCCCTAGAAAAAATAAAACAGAAATTAAAAAAGGAAACCAGGACTATAATCTTGAAATTTATGAAGTTAACATAGGCACCTCGTCGTCGACGGGAACGTCTCCTCCCACTGAATGCGCATCGCCGGAAATCCTGAAATAAATCCAGGAATAAATGCGAGCACCAGGACTTGAACCCTTGTGGGCTGGTGATACCACTGTCCCTCTAACCATCCAACCACAGGTTGGTTTGCATACTTCGAGTAGGTTGACTGTAATTAAATCACGCATGCTCCGTTAGGTCTTTTGTAGGCCTGAAAAAACACAACTCAATAAGTCGACTCTTCCTATCCTATATATCTAAATAGTTACCACTAAGAAAACCCTAAATAGTTCTCCTCACTACCTTTATTATCTTAACATGGACACATGCTGCCTTATCAAAGGTCCGTCACAACTTTCTTAAGAATATTTTATTTTTAGTTGATCCATGCACACATCCAACCTGACCACACATACCACCCGAGAAGTCGACTCAACAAGCATGGGATTTTTTTCCATTATGTCATGACACTTATATTCAAAATATTTTGACTACACATTAATGAAATATTCCCTCTGTAAAGAAATATAAGAGCGTTTCGATCATTAAAGTAGTGATATAAATGCTCTTATATTTCTTACAGAGGGAGTACAATATATAATATTTATTTTAGTTTTAGTTCATATATTATTGATTCAACTATGCATGTTTCATACGATCAAATCACTTAAATAAATTGCAATAGATACCCGCAACAATGCGTGAGGTACTTTATAGTTAATGTATTGCAATTGATTCTTGAAACATCATGGGGTATTCTCTAGTTATCATTAAATAATGTCATCTCACCCCTTCAAAGCAAAACCACCAATTTATATATGTCTTGTAGTTACCTGTTATCGATTAACTCAATAAGTTGGCTTGGGAATCAATAAGTGGAGGATGTTGATGATGACATGACAAGAAGAGAATGCGTTCCGCTAAAGGAAGGAAATAATTTGTCCTATGTTGGCTAATTAAGTGGTGCGCAATTAAAAGGCTCGCTACATAATTAAAGAAGGTTGTACGTTGTGCATATTGGGATTCTATAAGTGGTGTGTAATTAAACGGAGGTGGATGAAAGACTGCACTGATGAACCCACGGGAATGTGTGCTAGATGAGCATGTTCTAGACATACACTAGCTTTCCCGTCAAAATGTTTTTTCAAAGATCCAAGTTAAGATGGCATTTCATTGCATTAGCACAAAGAGGGCGGCAAACAAGTGTTGATCAAGTGATCGGGGGGTGTGAATGGAATGGGTAAAATCATAGCCAATCTAGAGCATCCCTATTCTAGCTAACTATCTTATGAGCCACTTCTCACGACAAGTTCCCAAAAGGGTGCTCAATGCATTTAGCGCGTGCAATCCTCCATTGTTCCATGTCGCGACGGCAGGCATGTGATGTTGCTCACGCTTGGCAGTTTCCCTCTAAATGTACAGGAGTTTCAGTCCAGCCATACTTGCCAAGCGATTAGGGTGATCATTGATTTTATGCCTTTTCTAGCTCTTGGGGCTGCCTCGTCAATGATCATCTGAACATGATCTGTCGTCATCTTGCCCATGCTCCATACACCACGCACCAAGGAATTGCAACCAGTCCAGGTGACCGCCTTGTTCCATGCCTGGATGGCGGCTGGTCATTACCAAATGAGGTGAACATATGTCTTCAGGCTCCGCAAGCACAGTTGGCAGAAGTAGTTGTTCTCCCATCCTCGCCTCTGTAACCCGTAGTTACACCATAGCCTGTCCAGGTGCAACATCTAGAGGAACATTTTAATCTTTCCTGGAGTGCAAATATTCCATATCGTGCCTCTGAAGTTGGTTACCGGGCTATCAGCGAATTGAACGTTGTATGTAGATCGAGCAGAATATTGCCCTAAAATGCATAACATCCATCCGGTCTCATATGCTCTTTCGTCCTCTAGCACAATGTCAACGTGTTTGATCTCCCTCACTAGCTGAATGACTAGGTGCAGAATGTTGTTGTAGTCACCGTGACGTAGGTCGAGGATCCAGTGGTCTCCCTGTAGTGCCTCACGAACTGATCTGTTCTTTCTAATGGAGCAGGCAAAGACTATTGGATATGCCATATATAGTTGCCTACCGCCTAGCCACGCACAGAGCTCGAAGGAGGCAGTTTCCCCTTCACTGAGGTGACCATCGTTGCAACCGCGAATAGGTCATGGTCAACAATGTTGCAAGGAGTGCGCTTGTCGACCCATGACCAGTTTGGTTGCTTCCAAGATAGCCAGAGCCATCAAAGCCATAGCGCGCAGGCATATTTAGTCAGGTCATGGATGCTCAGTCCCCTGCAGCGCTCCGACGTGGTTACCACCTTCCATCCCACATTGCACTTTCCTCCGTGACATCTTCATCTTGCGCCCAAAGGAATCGTCGTCTCGCCTTGTCCACTTCCTTAAAAAACTTCTTTGGCACCCACGACATGGTGATGGCGAACATGGGCATGGCGGAGAGGACACATCACAGCAGCACCCGTCTTCCAGCCATCGGCATTAACCTCCTCTTCCACCCTGCTAGCCGCACCCTAATCATATCTAGAATGAATTGGAGATGAACTAATATAACCTTGCCAACCATGATTAGGAGGCCTAAGTATCTAATAGGCAGACCTGCCGTTGCTCCGCCAAAATTTTGTAGTACAGTGGGAAGATCAATGTCACTGCAGTTGATCGGGACCGCAACCGACTTTGCCAGGTTTACTCGTAAGCTAGTAGCATCACTGAAATGGTTTAGTATTTCTTAAAGCGCGCCGATCTCCTGTCGCATGGGGTTGATGAAGATGACTACGTCGTTGGCATACAGGCTCATGCGCATAAGCTTTGCTGTCCAGGAATTGGGGTCAGGCATCCCGCCCTCATCGTTGCTTCCAACAGCCGATGAAGTGGGATGATGCAAAGTATGAACAACAATGGGGACAGGGGGTCTTCCTATCGCTACCCATGCCGACACTCAATGCAGTCGCCCGACACGCCATTAAGCAGGCAAGACGAAGAGGATGATGAGAGGAGTAGAGTCACCCAGTCCCTCTAGCGCACAGGGAAACCCATCTTTTTGAGAAGTTCCATGATGTAATCCCATGATATACTATCAAAGGCCTTGGCTATGTCTCATTTCAGAAGAAGCACATGTGTCTTGTGCCTGTGAAGAGATCAGACGCTATTTTGAACATAGAGAAAGCTATGTGTATGCATTTTGTCCTTTGGAAAGTTGTTTGAGTAGGGGAAATAATCGTGTCGACAACTGCCGGTAGCCTCAATGATAAAACCGTTGTGATCAGCTTGGCAATTGAATAAATGAGGCCTATCAGTTTGAAATCACACATGCATGTTGCTCCATCTTTCTTTGGTATCACAGCTATCATAGCCGAGTTTAGGTCAGAGAAACTGCTTCCAGGGAATATATAAAAGTGATGAAAGACGACCATGACAGCTCCTTTGACAATGTTCCAGCCGGCCCTAAAAAGGCACCGAGAACCCATCCGGCCCTGGTGCTTCATCACTAGGTGATGCTCAGATCGCAGCGGAAACTTCAGATTCAGGAAAAGGGTTAGCAAGGCCCTCATTCCGAATCCTCGATAGATCGATCTCATACCCGTTGATGGTGCATCCTCTAGCTTGGTTAGTGCCTAGTAGCTTAACAAAGTGGCTGTGAGCCACGACAGCTTTGTCTTCACTCATCGTGGCTGTCATCGTGTTAGATTGTAGTGAGTGAATGAAATTCCATCTCCTTCTGGAATTATTTTTTCCTGAAAAATGCAGTCTTAGCATCTCCTGCTTTCAGCCAGGTGATCCATAGGCGTGTCGCTTGCGCGCTTGCTCTGCATTAGCTAAACCCATGATCCTCTGCTTGAGTTGCTTCAGTAGTTGAAACTCTCCCGACGTCAGTCTTCTTTCTCTTGCACTATGTCTAGCCTGAGCACCACGTCATAGGCCAGGTGAAGCTAAACTTTTGTGTCGCTGAACAAGGTTCTGGCCCAAATTTTTAAGTCAGTTGCGCCCACTTCTTTTTCACTTTAATTCTGCCAATTGGCCAGCTTGTCGTGGGAGCAGCGGCAGGGGCGGCTTGGCCTTGAAGTTGTTGCTGTTTCCATGACTTTCGAAGTGTTTACCTCTGTCATGGGGCCAACCGATGGGCATCCTTGTCCTCTAGTGCGAAGAGCTTTCGATGTCCTTCTGGGGCAGCTACACTCTCCCCCAGTGGCTGCGGACAAGGAGAGTATACTTCCATAGCGGTCCCCACCTTGCTCCCTATCATGGGCATCATGGCGCCGGCGCACGCTGAGCTGCAGGCCGGCGCAACCGGAGGGTGTGACCATAGCAGGGTGGCGCCTACCATGTCCCTGCCCATCCTCAATGTGCATCGTCCACATCCCTGGTCAAATCCTTGGGAGCGTGCGGCCATCTGCAGACCCTGAGGAGGGCATGCCGCTCTAAGAAGAGTGCGATGAGCATGGCGATAGAGGTCTCCAGTCCTCAATATGATCGATATGGATGAGAATGTCATTAAAATTGAATCGTGGTGGTGGGACCACCTCCCGACTCGATGGCGAGAAGCTAAGTATGGCCTCGACGCATCCGGCACCGCGCGCTGCCCTCCAGATGGTGTGCTTGGTGGGGATGAAGGCCACATCCTACACCCACACTGTTGGGAAACGTTGCATGGAAAACAATTTTTTTTCTACGCACACGCAATGATCTATCCATGGAGATGCATAGCAACGAGGGGAAGAGTGTGTCTACGTACCCTCATAGACCATAAGCGGAAGCGTTTCACAACGCGGTTGATGTAGTGGAACTTTCTTTGCGCTCCACTGATCGAGTACCGAATGTACGACACCTCCGAGTTCTGCACACGTTCAGCTTGGTGACATCCCTCATCTTATTTATCCAGCAAGATGTCGATTTAGTAGATGTGTTCCATTAGCACGATGGCATGGTGACAGTGATGGTGAAAGGATCCTCGCAGGGCTTTGCCTAAGCACCATGGGGATATGACCGTGGGTGTAAACTGTGGAGCGGGGTGCCGCACACGGCTAGGCAATTGTCTGGTTGTGCTAGGCGCCCCCTCACACATATATATAGGTGGGAAGGAGGAGGGAGAATCTAGGAGGGCGCCCCAAGTAGGCCAAATCCTACTTGGGGTCCTCCCAAGTGCCGCGCCCCCCTTCCTTATTTGCCGGAGGGGGAAGGAAAGAGGGTAAGGGGGAAGGAAGGGGGAATCCTATTCCCTTTCTTTCCTTTCCTCCTTCCCCTTTCCTTCTCCACCTTGGCCGTCCCATATGGGGGGCTGGTGCGTTTCCCTTCTTGGCCCATAAGGCCCATATCTTTTGTCGGGGGTGCCCGGAACACCTTCTGGTGACACGATATGTACCTTGTACCCTTTGGAACACTTCCGGTGTCCGAATACCATCGTCCTATATATAAATCTTTACCTCTTGACCATTTCGAGACTCCTCGTCATGTCCGTGATCTCATCTGGGACTCCAAACAACATTCGTTCACCAAATCATATAACTCATATAATATTATATCATCATCGAACGTTAAGCGTGTGGACCCTACGGGTTCGAGAACTATGTAGACATGATCGAGAAACCTCTCCGGTCCATAACCAATAGCGGAACCTGGATGCTCATATTGGCACCTACATATTCTAAAAAGATCTTTATCAGTTGAACCTTTATGACAACATACGTAATTCCCTTTGTCCATCGGTATGTTACTTGCCCGAGATTCGTTCGTTGGTATATTCATACCTAGTTTAATCTCATTACTGGCAAGTCTTTACTCGTTCTGTAATACATCACCTCACGACTAAATCCTTAGTCATTTGCTTGCAAGCTTATGATGTGTATTACCGAGAGGGCCCAGAGATACCTCTCTGATACTCGGAGTTACAAATCCTAATCTCGATCTATGCCAACTCAACAAACACCTTCCGAGATACCTGTAGAGCATCTTTATAATCACCCAGTTACGTTGTGATGTTTGATAGCACACAAGACATTCCTCCAGTATTCGGGAGTTGCATAATCTCATAGTCGAAGGAATATGTATTGAGAGAATTCCTTATTTAACATTGTCTTACATTTTCTTCCCCTATTTGACACTGAAAATATTTTCCTTCCTTATCTAACACTAAGTCTAAATTTTATGCCCTTTATAACACTTTCGTCCATTTTAAGCCTTAACGGTGTTAGTCACCTGAAAAGACCCTTTTACCCCTCATGTGGCATGTGACCAAAATTAGATAGATGCTAATATTTAAAAACAAAAAAGACACATTTTCAGTGTCAAACCCCTCATGTGGCATGTGGATTTGGATCCTCCTCCAACGAACGGTATTTGAATGGTGAAATAGCCCGCGTTGCTACCACTAGGTCGTGGCCTGTCACTGTATCGTGCCATCGCCCATTTGCCCCGTTGGCCATCGTGTAGGGCAGCCTGCTGTCGTAGGTGCAACGGATGTGCCGGTTTCTCCAATCACGGATGGAACACAATACCGGTGACCACCCTGGCCCCGTGTGCTGCTCCCGGCGACTGCACATGCCTACGCCTGCTGCACACCACACCACGAGCCGCACGAGAGCAGCTACCACGATGAGCTCTACCATAGCCGTTCATGCATGAGCCGCCATCAATTTACCTGCATCACGACGTGTACGTGTGTAGCTGGCTAGTGAAAGCTTAGCTTCAAGTGCTAGCTAGTTCGGCTAGAATCTATCAAGCCATGGCAATACGAAGCCAACTTCCTACGCAAGCATCATTTTCGTTTGCATGTCCAACCCTGCGTGCTAATTGATCAAGTTACCAAGAGAGTTTTTGTCTATCTATGCGTGTTGTTGTGGTTAATAGCATTGACCAGGAACTTCGTCAAGAATGTATTATCGAAGTACAGGGACCTTACATGAGGGTAAAAGTGTCTTTTTACATGCAATTTAACACCATTTGAAGGAAACATGGACAAAAGTGTTATAAAGGGCATAAAATTTAGAATCGGTGTTACTGAGGGAAGAAAAAAAGTTCAAGTGTTAAATAAGGAAACAAAATTTAATACAGTGTTAAATAAAAATTCGTTCATATGTATTTCACATGAAGAAAGCAATAGCAATAAAACTGAATGATCGTTATGCTAAGCTAACGGATGGGTCTTGTGCATAACATCATTCTCCTAATGATGTGATCCTGTTATCAAATGAAAACTCATGTCCATGGTTAGGAAACCTTAACCATCTTTGATCAACGAGCTAGTCTAGTAGAGGCTCACACATGTATTAAGGTTTCCGATCAATACAATTCTAGCATGAATAATAAACCTTTATAATGAATAAGGAAATATAAAATGACAACTTTATTATTGCCTCTAGGGCATATTTCCTTGACACACCTAGCACGCTAAGGTCCTCGTATATGCTGATGTCGAGGTGATCGATGATGCACTTTTCGCTGAGCACCTTCGATGCCCCCTCGATGGACCACAGATGCATTGACATTTTCTCAATGATGGCGTGCACATGGAGGAGGAAGTCCTGCTGCACAGCGTGATCATGCTCGTGACACGACTTGATGTTAAAGATTGCACCATCGATGTTGCTGGAGCCTAGGTGGACGACATTCTCCCCATGCGCCGGTAGATCAAAGTGCACAAGGGAATATTCCGGGTCATGGCCCATGAACCACAGTAGGTGGGTCGGTGTGTGTTGCACAATGTTGAAGGCATGCACCATGGAATGGGGCTTGCCGCGTGCCGCTCCCCCGTCGAGTTCAGCAGGATGACATGGTAGCGCAGGAGGAAGATTTGGTGCTCCATCGCAAGCATCTTGATCACCACCTTGTGGCTACTCCTTGGGTGCCTTGATGGGTTGATGT
>NC_041387.1:220285135-220303519 GCF_002162155.2 Triticum dicoccoides | reverse complement strand
CATCGGGAAGGCCACCATAGACCGGCCCACAAGTAGGGATTGTCCCCAGCCTTTCCTTCACCGACCCCCGCCTTGCCTAATACATGGATCTTGAGGGCACTCTCTAGCTATGTGCTTGGGCACACTAGTGCAAGCGACTGCTATACAAACGGATTTAACCCCCTTTCCACGATGGAGTTCTAAACCATCGCCTTGCCTATGTGTGCGATATGGGGGTCCTTCCCACATGACCCGAAAACTGTTGGGGATAGGCCCTCCGGTCATACAAGCGAGGCAAAAAGAGCTCGTGTGCGACCGACGAGCCATCGCAGACAATTAAACATGCCCAATCATTTCCATTCGTATGTACATCCCACACAATGAATCCAATACATATGTTTCCATTCGTATGTACATCCCACATAGTGAATCCACGAAATACGTTTCTGTTTGTATGTACATCCCACACAGTGAATCCTACACAAACGTTTCTGTTCCCACGTACATCACACACAATTTCCCCCATCAAATCATGTGTGATAGGGTTGCCATTGAAGATGATATTAATAATTTTATCGTTTGCATTATTGAATGCATCACACACGGTGCCTAGAAGATACTGTGTGGCATAGGTTATCCATCACACACACTTTTATGTGGAAAACATTTGTGCAAGGTGGCCTAACGCAAATAGTTCTCCGGAGGAAGTAGCGTGTGATTGTTCATTGATCCAAAATGTTTACTTCCTAGAAACTATGTGGGTTGTCTGAGATCATCGCCCATGGTGTTGTCTCAATAACTGTTCGCAATAGAAAAACCAAATAAGCAGGCTAATTGGCCTATTATTATTAATCCATTTAGTAATCAAATTGACATTTCATATTAAGCACACAATATATTTCATTTTCGTATTACGGAACTAGGATTTCATAATTAAAATACATCAGAGTATAACATCATATAGCTTCAACACTCAGTTACACCATATAGGCATATAGCTAGCTAGCCCATTACACAACAGTACCAGCACCAAGTTTTACATGCAACATCTATAACCTTTGGAAATTAGCATCATAGACGGTAGATAGACAGATGAATCTCTTCTGGAAAACTACTGAAGCAAATGGTGAATATTGAGCCTTCAATGACGTTGAAGGTCCTTGCAACTTTAGGCCAGTGCATGTGGATGAATGACCGTCCATCCTTCATCCTCTTGAAGAAAACTTCAAAATTGTACCGGGGGTGTTGTATGAACACTTTCCTCGCCTCTTGACCATACAGGTGGTCCTCGCCTCTGGACCATACAGGTGGGTTGAGAGGTAATCATCAATGAACTGCTTTGGAAAGGTCTGGAAACAAAGGTATACATAAATATCTTCTCTAAATTTTTAAACGATGCAAAGGAATAAAAAAGAGAAGGTATAAGACTTAGTACCATCATGTAGTTCACTGATGTCTTCCTCATTTTGCAGACAAAGATCTTGTTGTTTTTCGTTGCTAGTTTCTTTATCCCAACAATCTTTCTGTGTTTCTTGACTTGATTGATATTCATGGACATCTCATTTCCCCATATGCAAAATGGGTCTAACACTGGTCAAAACCTCTAATAGCAGGACCTACATGTGCAAGAAAAATTGTTAAAAAGCTAAATATTAGAATGGTTCCTGCAATTGCACAATAATGTGCTATTAGACAAAGGACCATGCATGTGCAAACCTCGATGGTAAACCTCAGTGCCTCCCATTGTTTCCCTGTAGCACATATAAGTTACTTATTGATCAGGTTAAGTAAGGGTTGGCATACTATCAGTAAAATATGTTGATGAAAAATAAACACATTGCAGATTCAGCAAATTATTTCAAGCCACATGAAAAAGCAATTTATCCAAACCAAACATGCTTAAGAACTAGGAAAGATAGCAATTGTATATGTTTCTCATGCATTTAGTACATCCATTCAATTTATTCGTCACATGCATAATAATACAAAATTGTACCCACACCAATTGAACATCTCATTATAGAATTGAACCAAATAGTTAACTAAACACCACAACAAATGAACCAAACATTAAGTGAGCACCACATTGCACAATATAAAATACCATAAGATCATATAGTTAAACAAACCAAGCATGCTTAACAATTTGGAAATATAGCAATTGTATTTGTTTCTCATGTATTTTGTACAACCAAATTTGATTTGTTTCCCATATGCAAGACAAAACAAAATTGCACCCACCACAATTGAACATCGCATTACAGAATTGAACCAAATAATCAACTGAACACCACAACAAATGAACCAAATGTTAAACTGAGCATCACATTACACAATATAACATACTAGAAGATCAAATAGTTAACCAAACCAAGCATGCTTAACAACTTGGAAATATAGCAATTGTATTTGTTTCTCATATATTTTGTACAGCCAAATTCGACTTATTTCTCACATGCAAGACAATACGAAATTGCACCTACAAGAATTGAACATCACATTTCAGAATTGAACCAAATAGTTAACTGAACAAGACAACAAGTTAACCAAACATTAACTGAGCACCACATTGCACTATATATAGAACATATATACTAGATGATCAGATTACATAGTAACAGTACATAGGATAATTCACTAGAATTTGTAAAGGAAAGGCAGGAGCAACACATGCAATAGGTAAACTGAACATGCTTAATTGGCGTAGCTAGCTAGCTGAACATAGGTCCTTATAGTGAGCCAAAAAGACAAGTTACTCCTCATCGTCGGAGATATCGATGATGATTGGCTCCCTAGACTTGGAAGAGGGCGAGGCCTCCCCATCGTGGGTGCCCTCCTCGTAGTGGTGAGTCACCCGAGCCGCTCCGGGCACCAACCTGCCGGCTCTAGAGTTGAGGTAAGCACGGGCACGCTAAGAAAACACATCCTAATCTTCGTCGAAGGCACAGATGGTGGCCTCAAGTAAATGCCATGAACTATCGTTTAAAGCAGTCAACCGCGTGGCGGCGTCGGCGCGTGAGTTGTCGATGGTGGCCTCGATGGTGAGTTGCTCCTCCAAGATCTGGGGGTCGGCACGAATGTCAGCCATCACGACCTCATCCGTGCGTGCGGTCGCGATTTGCTTCCCCGCTGCCAAATGCTCCTTGAGCTCCTGGCTATACTACATGCACCATGGCATAGGGCGACTCTTATTTGGAGGATGGTTTGGTGATTTGGGTGGAAGGTGTCACGCCGGCTGTCGAGGTATGTGGGATGTAGAAGGAGGAGGATGATGGGGGTCGGGTGTGGATTACTTGCCTAGATCGGCGAGGCTGAGCAACGGGAAGGAGCATCGCCGGTAAGGAGGCGGCGTTGCAAGCAACTAGTTAAGGTTGAAATTTGGAAAGGAAGGCAGAAACATGGGAAATGTGGCTTTTGGTCTCGAGAAGGGGGAGGGTAGATATTTCCACGGAAGTCAATTTTTTTTCGCTCGGTGCAGCGAAAAACTGGCGCGGAAAGTGTCATTAGACACGGTCCCTTATTCAGAACTGTGTATGATATGTGAACATCACAAACGATTCATAGGGCTTACCCCATGTGTGACAAGTTTCAACGTGCAAATTTTGGTCCGAATTTCCCTAGTTACTGTGGTCATCCACATCATTGCATAATTTGGTACACAACAGAGCCTACAACACACCCACACTTCTTAATCAAGCAAGTTCAACACTTAAACAGAGCTAGCTAACCTAAACATTACTCTAACAAAATATGACGCTCAAACAAATACCAGTACTCCGCCTGGCGCTCATCGATCTCCACCGCATCCTCCATGTCCATCTCGCGCCCGCCAATCTCCCGAGGAAGGGGCTCCATGGCATACATCGCAACATACTCAACAAGCATCTCTCCATCCGCGTCTGCCATCTCTTTGGAAAAGGCCACCACGAGCAGGGCATGGGCGGCCGCAAGCTGGGCTCGGGCGGGCTCCATCTAGGCAAGGTATGTCTCGAACGAATGGACGACTGATGTTGGCTTGAACTACGTCAGTATTTCCCCAAAGACGAAGGGATGATGCAGCACAACAACGGTAGGCATTTCCCTCAATGATGAGACCAAGGTTATCGAACCAGTAGGGAAACCACGCAACAATACGTAAACGGTAACTGCACACAAAGAACAAATACTTGCAACCCAACGTTTTAAAGGGGTTGTCAATCCCTTTCGGGTAACGGTGCCAGAAATTGTCAAGTTGACGGGATAAAATTGTAGTAGATTGATAGATGCAAATAAAATTCGGCAAGGTATTTTTGGGTTTTAGGATTAATAGATCTGAAAATAAAAGCGAATAAAAATAGATCTTGAAGGCAAATATGATAAAGAAGAGACCCGGGGGTCGTAGATTTCACTAGTTGCTTCTCTAAGGAAAAATAGCATACGGTGGGAAAAAAAATTACTGTTGGGAAATTGATAGTACTTCAAATAATCATGACGATATCTAGGCAATGATCATTATATAGGCATCACGTCCAACATTAGTAAACTGCGTGTTGCCTGCATCTACTACTATTACTCCACACATCGACCGCTATCCAGCATGCATCTAGTGTATGAAGTTCATGGAAAAACGGAGTAATGCAATAAGAATGATGACATGATGTAGACAAGATCTATTTATGTAGTAATAGACCCCATCTTTTAATCCTTAATGGCAACGATACATACGTGTTGGTTCGCCTTCTGTTACTGGGATCAAGCACCGTAAGATCGAACCCATCACAAAGCACCTCTTCCCATGGCAAGAAAAAATGATCTAGTTGGCCTAACTACACCAAAGATTCGAAGAATAAATACGAGGCTATAAGTAATCATGCATGTAAGAGATCAAAAGACTCAAATAACTTCTATGGATAAAAACATATATCTGATCATAAACTCAAATTTCATCGGATCCTAACAAACACACCGCAAGAAGAGTTACATCAAATAAATCTCCAAGAGACCATTGTATTGAGAATCAAAACAGTGAGAGGAAGCCATCTAGCTACTAACTACGGACCCATAGGTCTACAATGAACTACTCACGCATCATTGAAGAGGCACCAATGAGGATGATGAACCCCTCCATGATGGTGTGTAGATTGGATCTGTGGTTTCGGGAACTTGCGGCGGCTGGAATTGATTTTCATCGACTCCCCTAGGGTTTCTGGATGTAACGCCCTCGATGCGGCTGTAGCTCCCACGTGTCGAGGCACGACTTAGAGGCATAACCGCATTGAAAGCAATGTCGCAAGTCAGGCAATCATTACAACATCCCATGTAATACATAATAAAAGGGGGAGATAACATAGTTGGCTTACACTCGCCACGTCACATCAGAGTACATAAATAACATCCATCAAACAAACACTCATGGCCCGACTACGGCGCCAAAATAGAAAAGACCCCCAACATGCGACAAGGTCCTGAATCGATAACCCCAACTAGGCACCACTACTGATCATCCGGAAAGGACACGTAGTATCGCTGAGAGTCCTCGTCGAACTCCCACTTGAGCTCGTAATCGTCAACTGGAGCGGAATCACCTGGACCTGCATCTGGAGTTGTAGTATCTGTGAGCCACAGGGACTCGGCAATCTCACACCCACACGATCAAGACTATTTAAGCTCATAGGGATGGATAAGGCAAAATATATGTGGAGCTGCAGCAAGCGACTAGCATATGTGGTGGCTAACTTATACGCAAAAGAGAGCGAGAAGAGAAGGCGAAGCACGAGCGAGAATCTAAAGGAACATCCTGCGCAAGCATAACTCCAACACCGTGTCCACCTCCCGGACTCCGCCGAGAAGGGGCCATCACGGTAACACACACGGTTGATTCATTTTAATTAAGTTTAGTTCAAGTAATCTACAACCGGACATTAACAAATTCCCATCTGCCCATAACCGCGGGCACGGCTTTCGAAAGATCAATCCCTGCAGGGGGGGTCCCAACTTAGCCCATAACAAGCTCTCACGGTCAACGAAGGAATAGACCTCCACCCAAGACACACCGATCAGACTCGGTATCTCGGTACAACAAGATGATTCGACAGGTTAAAACAAGTCCAGCAACACCGCCCGAATGTGCCGACAAATCCCGATAGGAGCTGCACATATCTCTTTCTCAGGGCACGCTCGGATAGGTCAAGCTACGAGTAAAACCAAACCTCAAGTTTCCCCGAGGTGGCCCCGCAGGCTGCCTGGTTCGGACCAACACTCAGAGGAGCACTGGCCCGGGGGGGGGTTAAAATAAGATGACCCTCGGGCTCCGGAAACCCAAGGGAAAAAGAGGCTAGGTGGCAAATGGTAAAACCAATGTTGGGCATTGCTGGAAAAGCTTTAATCAAGGCGAACTATCAAGGGGTTCCCATTATAGCCCAACCGCGTAAGGGACGCACAATCCGGGAACATAACACCGATATGACGGAAACTAGGGCGGCAAGAGTGGAACAAATCACTAGGCGAGAGGCCGAGCCTTCCACCCTTTACCAAGTATATAGGTGCATTAAGATAACATAGCAATATAATGATATCCCAACAAGAATATAAATGTTCCAACAAGGAACGGCTCCATCTTCACCTGCAACTAACAACGCTATAAGAAGGGCTGAGCAAAGCGGTAACATAGCCAATCAACGGTTTGCTAGGACAATGGTGGGTTAGGGGTTCAACATGGCAATTGGGAGGCTGACAAGCAAAAGGTAGGCATCGTAGCATTGGCAAAGCAAAAGAGCGAGCAAACTAGCATAGCAAAGATAGTAGTGATTTCGAGGGTATGATCATCTTGCCTGCACAGTTGTCAGAGTTGACTGGATCCTCACAAGCAAACTCAACGGGCTCCTCGGTAGCGAACTCGTCTCCCGGCTCTACCCAACAAGACAAACAAGCAACAAGGATACAATCAACCACGGGCAAGACCAAGCAATATGATGAAATGACGATATGCTATGCGGGATGTGATGCGGGATGCAAAATGCAAGATATGACAGGAAATGCATGAACCTGGCATCAACTTGGAAAACCAAGTGTGCCACTGGATAGAGGGGATGAAATCGCTTGAAAACGATATAAAGATCATAGGAATCGGAGCTACGGTTTGGAAATGGCGAGCGTTTTAAGATATGACACCGGTCTGCGATTTACAGCAAGTAGGCATCTAAATGCAACGAAATGAACATGCTACAGCCACCAAACATGAAAACAAAATACATGGCAGTGATGTACACAAGATGGTTTACAAAACACTAGCACTGAGCCATAGGCAAATTCATCCATTAAGAGGTTCAAACAAGCATGGCTAAAACGCAAATGCAAAACAGATTTCAGACTTAGTGAAATCAACACTAGTCTGAAATTTCAGATCACGAAGCTCTATTCGGAGCAGCAAAACAACATGATAGAAACCCTGAACATGACAAGTAAGAACATGGCATGGAGCTATTCATCAAGCTTAATAAAACACCCAAAGTGACCTGGGGCCAAAAGGGTTCACAAAATACTCTACCGAGCTCACGAACATTGCTCGAACACAATCAGTTTTCAGACTTAGTGAAAACTGAGACATGCTGAAATTTAACTCACGAAGGCATGTAAACAAGCTCGATGCACTCACTACGGTGCAAGTCATGGCAAGGAAAGCATATAACCAGCAAGAAGGCACAAAGTGCTAGCTACACATGGCAAGAACGAAGGCATAGCATGCATGGAACTCTAACGGTAGCACCGGCGAAATCGCAAACAAGTTGACGATCTGCCCCGATTAACAACGAAGCAAAAGTTGAGCTCGATTGAGTCAACCTAGAGCACTCCACAAATTCCAACAAAGACATGGATGGATAGAGCATGACATAAATATCAAAACTCCCTTACTGATCATCCTCAAAAGAGGCACGGATCGCTAAGAAACAAGCTGGACATATAGCATCATGAACTAAAATATCCCAGACTTAGTGAAAATCACTAAGTCCCTGAAATCTGCAATCTCAGGGACCTCTCTTCGCAAGCTTGCACAAGACAACACACACATCCTAAAAATGCATGGGTGGCACCTCTGGAAAGAAGACAAAATGCTTCACAATACATCCCAAAGGGGCACAGGCATATCATGCACGGATTAAACATAGCAAAAATGACAAAAGTGCATGATGAACTAACGGTTCTGCAATTTAACTCACGAAGCCTCCTTCTAACAGCATTTCGGGTATCAAGATGACCTCAAATGCAAATGATGCAATGGGATGAAATGATGTACAAGTCGAGGCGAAGATTTTGATATATCATACGCCTAAAACGGATCTACGGTTGCGGAGATACGAGCAGTCAAAGATAGCATAAAAATCTGGGAGTTAGGGTTTCGGGGGAGAGGGGGTCAACCTAGCCCAGATCCAGATCCAGCGCACGGATCCCGAGGCGGCGCCGGGGACACTGTTCACGCCGGAGCTCCTGTAGCTCGCCGGCGAGGGGGCCGTGGCCGTGGCGGCTGCCGGCGACGAGGAGGCGGCGAGGAGGCGGCGGAGGGGCACGGCGGCGGCCGGGCGTCGGAGGGGCACGGCGGCGGCCGGGCGTCGGTGGTGGCGGCCGCGGGCGGCGAGGAGGCCGGCGGAGGGGCGGCGAGCGGTGGCGGGGCGGCGGCCCACGGCGGCGCCGGGCGCCGGAGACGAGGAGGGAGGCGGCGCTGGCGGCGGGAGGCACCAGGCGGCGGGGCGAGGCGGCTGGGCCGCGGGGGCTTCCCGCGGGCCTGGCGGGCCGGCGGCGGCGAAGCGGTCCCCCGGGCCACGTGGCGGCGGCTGAGTGGCGGCGGGGTGGAGCGGACGCTGTCCGGCGCGGGCCGGACACGTCCGTCGGCGCGGGGAGATCTGTTTTTTTTAGGGTTTCGGGGAGAGGGAGAGATCCGAAAACGGAGGGGTGTATATATAGGCATAGAGGGAGCTAGGAGAGTCCAAATGAGGTGCGGTTTTCGCCCACACGATCGTGATCGAACGCTCTAGGACATGGAGCAGAGTTTGGTGGGTTTTGGGCCAAATTTGGGGGGTGTTGGGCTGCAACACACACGAGGCCTTTTCGGTCCCTCGGTTAACCGTTGGAGCATCAAACGAAGTCCAAATGATACGAAACTTGACAGGCGGTCTACCGGTAGTAAACCAAGGCCGCTTGGCAAGTCTCGGTCCAATCCGGAAATGTTTAGACCCCACACACGAAAGAAGACTAGAAATGACCACCGGAGGAGAACGAAACGCCGGAATGCAAAACGGACAACGGGGAAAATGCTCGAATGCATGAGATGAACATGTATGCAAATGCAATGCACGTGATGACATGATAAGAGATGCACGAAAAAGAAAACAACACACGGAGACAAAGACCCAAACCCGAGAAATAAATATAACTTAGCGCCAGGGACGGCAAGAGTTGGATACTAATATGGAAAGTTACATCTGGGGCGTTACAACACTCCACCACTACGAAAAAGATCTCGTCCCGAGATCTAGGACTGAAAGAACTCCGGGTACTCAGAACGGAGGTGATCCTCGCGTTCCCAGGTAGCTTCACGGTCGGAATGGTGTGACCACTTAACTTTGAGAAATTTGATTGACTTGTTGCGAGTCTTGCGTTCAGTCTCTTCAAGAATAGCAACTGGGTGCTCACGATAGGAGAGATCTTCTTGGAGCTCAATGTCCTCGAAGTTGACGGTGCGGTCAGGAGTCTTGAAGCACTTTCGAAGCTGAGAGACATGAAACACATCATGAACATTTGCAAAGTTTGAAGGAAGCTCGAGTTGATAGGCGAGGTCGCCTCTCTTGCTGACAATCTTGAAAGGTCCCACGTATCTAGGGGCAAGCTTCCCTTTGATACCGAAGCGACGAGTACCTTTCATAGGAGAGACGCGGAGGTAAACGTGATCTCCGATCTCGAAACAGATCACGATGCTTACTATCATAGTAGCATTTCTGGCGGGATTGAGCTGCTTTGAGGTTATCACGAATGACTTTGCACATTTCTTCTGCCTCTGTGATTAAGTCATTACCCAGCAGCTGACGTTCACCGGTTTCAGACCAGTTGAGAGGGGTACGGCACTTCCTGCCATACAGAATTTCAAAGGGGCCTTGCCCGAACTTGCTTGAAAGCTGTTGTTGTATGAGAATTCAGCATAAGGAAGACAATCCTCCCACCTCATGCCGAAGGAGATCACACAAGCCCTGAGCATATCTTCAAGAATTTGGTTGACACGCTCGACTTGACCGCTTGTTTGAGGATGGAAAGCTGTGCTGAAGCGGATGTTGGTGCCCATGGCCTTCTGCAAAGAATCCCAAAACTTGGAGGTAAAGATGCTGCCACGGTCTGAAGATATCACTTGAGGAATACCGTGCAGAGAGACAATGCGAGAGGTATAGAGTTCCGCCAATTGAGCTGCAGTGATTGACTCTTTGATAGGCAGAAAATGAGCCACTTTGGTGAGCTTGTCGATGACGACAAATATAGCATCATTGCCACGCTTGGACTTTGGAAACCCAGTCACGAAGTCCATTTCAATGTGGTCAAACTTCCATTCTAGAATGGTAAGAGGTTGGAGGAGACCAGCTGGCCTTTGGTGTTCTGCCTTCACTCTTCTGCAGACATCACATTCGTTCACGAATTGAGCGATCTCGCGCTTCATTCGAGTCCACCAATAAGCTTGCTTGAGGTCCTGATACATCTTCGTACTACCAGGGTGGATGGAGAGGAGAGAGTTGTGAGCCTCGTTCATGATCACCTTACGGAGTTCACCTTTGGGCACAACAATTCGATCCTCGAAGAAGAGAGTGTCCTTGTCATCAAGTCGGTAGCACTTGTACTTGGACTGACTCTTTGCCATACCAATCTTCACCTTCTTCACCATAGCATCAAGAAGTTGGGCTTGGCGAATCTGGTCTTCTAAGGTAGGAGAGACTTGAAGGTTGGCGAGGAAACCTTGAGGAACAACTTGCAGATTAAGTTTGCGAAAAGCTTCACAAAGCTCGGGTTGATAAGGCTTGAGAATCAGACTGTTGCAATATGCTTTTCTGCTCAAAGCGTCAGCAATCACATTAGCCTTGCCTGGAGTATACTCGATACTCGGATTGTACTCTTGAATCATTTCGACCCATCGAGTCTGCCTGAGGTTGAGATTAGGCTGAGTGAAGATGTACTTGAGACTCTTGTGATCAGTGAAAATATCCACTTTCCTTCCCAATAGAAGATGTCTCCAAGTCAACAAAGCGTGCACAACTGCCGCCAACTCGAGATCATGAGTGGGGTAGTTCTTCTCATTAGGTTTCAACTGGCGAGAGGTATAAGCAACAACTTTCTTCTCTTGCATCAGTACAGCACCGAGACCTTGGAGAGAGGCATCACAAAAGACCTCGTACGGTTTGGTTTCATCAGGCGGAGTCAGAACTGGAGCAGTGATCAATTTCTCTTTCAAAGTGTTGAAAGCAATATCACACTCCGGAGACCAAACGTACTTGACGTGCTTCTGAAGAAGATTTGAGAGAGGCTTGGCGATCTTAGAAAAGTTTTCAACGAATCTTCTGCAATAGCTTGCGAGACCGAGAAAACTGCGGAGTTGCTTCACGTTCTGAGGAGGTTCCCAATTCACAATTGCGGACACCTTCTCAGGATTCACGGAAATGCCCTTGGCAGAGATGATATGACCAAGATAAAGAACCTCATCGAGCCAAAATTCACACTTGGAGAACTTGGCGTAAAACTGATGTTCTCTGAGCTTGTCAAGAACCAAACGCAAGTGCTTGGCATGATCTTCCTTGTTCTTCGAGAAAACCAGAATGTCGTCGAGATAGACCAAAACGAATTCATTGGTGTAGGGGTTGAAGATGAAGTTCATCATACGAGAGAACGTCGGAGGAGCGTTGGCGAGGCCAAAAGACATGACGGTGTATTCATATGAACCAAAACTTGTTCTGAACGCCGTCTTGGGAATATCTTGCTCACGAATACGAATCTGATGATAACCCATACGGAGATCAAGCTTGGAGAATACTTGAGCACCCTTGAGTTGTTCGAACAGCTCATTGATGTTGGGAAGTGGGTATTTGTTCTTGATGGTCTTCTTGTTTACTGGACGGTAATCAACACAAAGTCGACTCGATCCATCCTTCTTCTTCACAAAAAGAACACCACAACCCCACGGAGAAGTACTAGGCCGAATGAGACCCAATCTTTCTTGCTCATCGAGTTGTTTCTTCAACTCCTTCAACTCTTTAGGCCCGAGCTTGTAGGGACGTTTGCACACAGGTTCCGTGCCAGGCTCAAGTTCAATAACGAATTCAACCGGCCGGTTTGGAGGCATCCCTGGAAGTTCTTCTGGAAAGACGTCTTGATATTCGCAAACGACAGGAATTTGAGAGATAGCATCCAATTCACCCTTCTCATTGAGAGAAAACAACCGGACGGAATTATCCCGAGCGGCAAAGACAATGACATCCTCAGACGAATGAGTCAGTTGAATCTGCCTGGCTGCACAGTCAAGCTGAGCTTTATGCTTAGAGAGCCAGTCCATCCCGAGAATAAGATCGATATCGGAGTTACCAAGAACCATAGGAGAAGCAAGAAACTTGAAATCGCCCATCGTGATAGCGACATCTGGCACCTCCAGACTTGCGCTCAAACGTTTGCCAGGAGAAATGATATCCATATGTTTACCCAAAAGAGAAGAAACGAACTCATGCTTGGTAAAAAATGGCTTTGACATGAAACAATGCGATGCACCCGTGTCAAAAAGAACTTTTGCAGGAATATCATTAATAGGAAGGTTACCCATAATGACATCTGAAGAATCCTCAGCCTGAGCTGCATTCAGCATATTGACCTTGGCGTGCTTGGGATTGTGCTTGACCACAGCTGTACTTGCCGATCTGACAGGAGGAGGAGGAGGAAGACGCCTCTGGTTGGTACACTTGTTGGCATAGTGACCCTTCTGTTGGCACTTGTTGCACGTGACCTCTGAAAGCGGACGGTGATACGGAGCACTCGATCTTGGCGCTTGAGACGAGGACTTGTTCTGAAAGCCTGGGTTGGGTGGGTGGGAGAAACCACTGTCACCTTTGCTCTTCTGCTGATACGGCTGACGAAACGGAGGAGGAGGAAGCCAATACTTCAGCTGCTTGACCACTTGAGTAGAGGAAGAAGGAGTAACATCTCTGGCACGCTTCCTGGAAGCATCACATCTCATCTGAGCAGCTTCTTGCTTCAGTGCCATGTTGTAGAACTCATCGTATCTCAACGGCTCAAAGAGAACAAGAGCGAGCTGAATTTCCTCACGAAGACCACCCCTGAACTGATAGATCATGCTCTTCTCGTCAGGAACATCCTGCTTGGCAAAACGGGCGAGCTTCTGGAACAATTTGTTGTAGTCATAGACAGACAAAGAGCCTTGCTTCAGATTGCGGAATTCCTGACGCTTACTCTCAACCACACTTTGAGGGATGTGATGAGCGCGGAAATCTTGACGGAAATCGTCCCAAGTGATCAGACGTCCACCTCTGGAATCCTTGTACTGCTGGAGCCACTCTGCAGCCTGATCTTTGAGCTGGAAAGAAGCGAACTTGACGAAATCTTCAGGCCTGACGTTGCTACATTCAAAATGCTTGCCCAGATCCACTAGCCAATCGTCAGCATCGGTAGCCTCAACACAACCGCTAAACGTCTTTGGGCCATTAGCAAGGAACTGGTTCAGAGTAGCAAAGTGGTGCTGATTGTGGCCTTGATTCCCTTGACTGCCTTGATTGCGCTCTTGAAGGATTTGCATGATCAACTGTGTGTTTGCATTAGTAGCGGCCATCACAGCTTGCCATGCTTCCGGAGGAGGCGGAGGTGGAGGCGGATCAGGATTCGGAGTCGTGCGCGTTGGAGGAGCCATCCTGAACAGGTTGACCACCATTAGCACATAGATAGACAACAATATAGAAGCTGAATCCAACGGAATGAAAATTGCAACATATAGTCTTCACATCCGAACAAAATGAACGAATGCATTCCTCTTCAAATGATCACATATCCATAAATTGCGAAGCCACGAAAAATTAAGGTAGAGAAATAAATCAACAAGGTACGGATCAAGAACGAATAATCGGTAAGAAATCCCAATCTCAAACCAATATTCGTGGAAGAAGAACTAGAGCTACTAGATTTCCCACCTATGAAACTCCCGAACCTTTCCGGTTATGCAATCAGGTGTTGGGGATACAGGGGAAGCACAATATCTCACCCAAACTAGCAAATCCTACATCCAGCTGTATCCATCCTTCAACACATAACCAGGAAAACTTCGGAAACCATCTACCTCAACCTTCGAAAAGCATCCGTTATACAAGTTATGGCGATACTCCCGAACTCCCGCCCCAGTACTGGGTGGCGTCGAGGTTATCTCACCAACGAACTGCATAAAAGAGATTTTCGATGTCGGCGAACATATCTCAAGTATACCAGAATTGCAACGATAAAATTGTGACGACAACACCTCGGAGCTCAACTCCCCGGGACACTGCCACAACCCCTAAAGACAGGAGGCACCAAGAACAATGTTCTCGTCACAAAACCATCGGAACAAAACCAAGATACTCGCGTGAACCTAAAAAAAAATTTTAGTGAAATTTTAGAAGAGAAGAGTCAAAACTCTACGCCAGGATGCCTTACCAGAGCGATGAGGAGACTGGGAAGTAAAAAGAATTCCTAAGCTCTCCGATATATAATTCCTAAGGACTCAAAACATTTTTTCTAGACACAACTCGGCTGCTAAAAACGATCAAGCAATGGGGCTCCTAAGGTCGGGGATGGCTCTGATTACCAACTTGTAACGCCCTCGATGCGGCTATAGCTCCCACGTGTCGAGGCACGACTTAGAGGCATAACCGCATTGAAAGCAATGTCGCAAGTCAGGCAATCATTACAACATCCCATGTAATACATAATAAAAGGGGGAGATAACATAGTTGGCTTACACTCGCCACGTCACATCAGAGTACATAAATAACATCCATCAAACAAACACTCATGGCCCGACTACGGCGCCAAAATAGAAAAGACCCCCAACATGCGACAAGGTCCTGAATCGATAACCCCAACTAGGCACCACTACTGATCATCCGGAAAGGACACGTAGTATCGCTGAGAGTCCTCGTCGAACTCCCACTTGAGCTCGTAATCGTCAACTGGAGCGGAATCACCTGGACCTGCATCTGGAGTTGTAGTATCTGTGAGCCACAGGGACTCGACAATCTCACACCCACGCGATCAAGACTATTTAAGCTCATAGGGATGGATAAGGCAAAATATATGTGGAGCTGCAGCAAGCGACTAGCATATGTGGTGGCTAACTTATACGCAAAAGAGAGAGAGAAGAGAAGGCGAAGCACGAGCGAGAATCTAAAGGAACATCCCGCGCAAGCATAACTCCAACACCGTGTCCACCTCCCGGACTCCGCCGAGAAGGGGCCATCACGGTAACACACACGGTTGATTCATTTTAATTAAGTTTAGTTCAAGTAATCTACAACCGGACATTAACAAATTCCCATCCGCCCATAACCGCGGGCACGGCTTTCGAAAGATCAATCCCTGCAGGGGGGGTCCCAACTTAGCCCATAACAAGCTCTCACGGTCAACGAAGGAATAGACCTCCACCCAAGACACACCGATCAGACTCGGTATCTCGGTACAACAAGATGATTCGACAGGTTAAAACAAGTCCAGCAACACCGCCCGAATGTGCCGACAAATCCCGATAGGAGCTGCACATATCTCTTTCTCAAGGCACGCTCGGATAGGTCAAGCTACGAGTAAAACCAAACCTCAAGTTTCCCCGAGGTGGCCCCACAGGCTGCCTGGTTCGGACCAACACTCAGAGGAGCACTGGCCCGGGGGGGGGGGGTTAAAATAAGATGACCCTCGGGCTCCGGAAACCCAAGGGAAAAAGAGGCTAGGTGGCAAATGGTAAAACCAATGTTGGGCATTGCTGGAAAAGCTTTAATCAAGGCGAACTATCAAGGGGTTCCCATTATAGCCCAACCGCGTAAGGGACGCACAATCCGGGAACATAACACCGATATGACGGAAACTAGGGCGGCAAGAGTGGAACAAATCACTAGGCGAGAGGCCGAGCCTTCCACCCTTTACCAAGTATATAGGTGCATTAAGATAACATAGCAATATAATGATATCCCAACAAGAATATAAATGTTCCAACAAGGAACGGCTCCAATCTTCACCTGCAACTAACAACGCTATAAGAAGGGCTGAGCAAAGCGGTAACATAGCCAATCAACGGTTTGCTAGGACAATGGTGGGTTAGGGGTTCAACATGGAAATTGGGAGGCTGACAAGCAAAAGGTAGGCATCGTAGCAGTGGCAAAGCAAAAGAGCGAGCAAACTAGCATAGCAAAGATAGTAGTGATTTCGAGGGTATGATCATCTTGCCTGCACAGTTGTCAGAGTTGGCTGGATCCTCACAAGCAAACTCAACGGGCTCCTCGGTAGCGAACTCGTCTCCCGGCTCTACCCAAAGACAAACAAGCAACAAGGATACAATCAACCACGGGCAAGACCAAGCAATATGATGAAATGACGATATGCTATGCGGGATGCGATGCGGGATGCAAAATGCAAGATATGACAGGAAATGCATGAACCTGGCATCAACTTGGAAAACCAAGTGTGCCACTGGATAGAGGGGATGAAATCGCTTGAAAACGATATAAAGATCGTTGGAATCGGAGCTACGGTTTGGAAATGGCGAGCGTTTTAAGATATGACACCGGTATGCGATTTACAGCAAGTAGGCATCTAAATGCAACGAAATGAACATGCTACAGCCACCAAACATGAAAACAAAATACATGGCAGTTATGTACACAAGATGGTTGACAAAACACTAGCACTGAGCCATAGGCAAATTCATCCATTAAGAGGTTCAAACAAGCATGGCTAAAACGCAAATGTAAAACAGATTTCAGACTTAGTGAAATTAACACTAGTCTGAAATTTCAGGTCACGATGCTCTCTTCGGAGCAGCAAAACAACATGATAGAGAACCTGAACATGACAAGTAAGAACATGGCATGGAGCTACTCAACAAGCTTAACAAAACACCCAAAGTGACCTGGGGCCAAAAGGGTTCACAAAATACTCTACCGAGCTCACGAACATAGATCGAACACAATCAGTTTTCAGACTTAGTGAAAACTGAGACAAGCTGAAATATAACTCACGAAGGCATGTAAACGAGCTCGATGCACTCACTACGGTGCAAGTCATGGCAAGGAAAGCATAAAACCAGCAAGAAGGCACAAATTGCTAGCTACACATGGCAAGAACTAAGGCATAGCATGCATGGAACACTAACGGTAGCATCGGCGAAATCGCAAACAAGTTGACGATCTGCCCAGATTAACAACGAAGCAAAAGTTGAGCTCGATTGAGTCAACCTAGAGCACTCCACAAATGCCAACAAAGACATGGATGGACAGAGCATAACATAAATATCAAAACTCCCTTACTGATCATCCTCAAAAGAGGCACGGATCATTAGGAAACAAGCTGGACATATAGCATCACGAACTAAAATATCCCAGACTTAGTGAAAATCACTAAGTCTCTGAAATCAGTAAACTCAGGTACTTCTCTTCGCAAGCTTGCACAAGACAACACACACATCCTAAAAATGCATGGGTGGCACCTCTGGAAAGAAGACAAAATGCTTCACAATACATCCCAAAGGGGCACAGGCATATCATGCACGGATTAAACATAGCAAAAATGACAAAAGTGCATGATGAACTAACGGTTCTGCAATTTAACTCACGAAGCCTCCTTCTAACAGCATTTTGGGTATCAAGATGACCTCAAATGCAAATGATGCAATGGAATGAAATGATGCACATGTCGAGGCGAAGATTTTGATAAATCATATGCCCAAAACGGATCTATGGTTGCGGAGATACAAGCAGTCAAAGATAGCACGAAAAATTAGGGTTTCGGGGGAGAGAGGTCAACCGAAAAATCCCAGATCCAGATCGGGATCGGGCACAGACTCCGAGGCGGTGGCGGTACTGTTCACCAGCGACGACGGGGAAGGAGGCAGCGGCCGGCGACGAGGGGACCGGAGGGCGACGGCGAGGTTGCCGGGCGGCGCCAGCGTGGAGGCGGGCGGCGCGCCGCCGGGGACGGCGAGGCGGCGGCGGCTGCTCCGGTCGGGGAGGCGCGGGGCCGGCGGCGGAGTCGGGCGCGGCGGCCCGGCGAGGCGACGAACGGCGGCGGGGCAGCGGCCGGAGGAGGAGAAGAAGGGCGGCGGCGCGCGGGCGCCTCTGGCCCGAGCGGTCGGCGGGGAGGGCCGGCCCCGGGCCCTCGCGGGCC
>NC_041387.1:220259321-220284568 GCF_002162155.2 Triticum dicoccoides | reverse complement strand
GGATGTTTTTTTTTTTAGGGTTTCGGGGAGAGGGAGAGATCCGAAAACGGAGGGGTGTATATATAGGCATAGAGGGAGCTAGGAGAGTCCAAATGAGGTGCGGTTTTCGCCCACACGATCGTGATCGAACGCTCTAGGACATGGAGCAGAGTTTGGTGGGTTTTGGGCCAAATTTGGGGGGTGTTGGGCTGCAACACACACGAGGCCTTTTCGGTCCCTCGGTTAACCGTTGGAGCATCGAACGAAGTCCAAATGATACGAAACTTGACAGGCGGTCTACCGGTAGTAAACCAAGGCCGCTTGGCAAGTCTCGGTCCAATCCGGAAATGTTTAGACCCCACACACGAAAGAAGACTAGAAATGACCACCGGAGGAGAACGAAACGCCGGAATGCAAAACGGACAACGGGGAAAATGCTCGAATGCATGAGATGAACATGTATGCAAATGCAATGCACGTGATGACATGATAAGAGATGCACGAAAAAGAAAACAACACACGGAGACAAAGACCCAAACCCGAGAAATAAATATAACTTAGCGCCAGGGACGGCAAGAGTTGGATACTAATATGGAAAGTTACATCTGGGGCGTTACACTGGAATATTGGGGTATTTATAGAGCAAAGAGGTGGTGCGGGAGGCGGCCGAGGTGGACACAACCCACCTGGGCGCGCCTGGGCCCCCAGGCGCACCCTGGTGCGTTGTGCTCCCCTCGGAGCCCCCCTCAGGTACTTTCTTGGCCCATCGTGTGTCTTTTGGTCCAGAAAAAACACCAAAAAGTTTCACCGTGTTTGGACTCCGTTTGACATTGATTTCCTGCGAAGTAAAAACAAGCAAAAAACAGCAACTAGCCCTGGGCACTAGGTTAATGGGTTAGTCCCAAAAAATGATATAAAGTTGCTATAAAATAATTGTAAAACATCCAAGAATGATAATATTACAACATGGAACAATCAAAATTATAGATACTTTGGAGACGTATCAGCACCCCTAAGCTTAATTCCTGCTCGTCCTCGAGTAGGTAAATGATAAAAACAGAATTTTTGATGTGAAATGCCGCCTAACATGTTCATCACATATTCTTTTCTTTGTAGAAAGGACATTTGGACTTTTATATGGTTCAAAGCAATAGTCTAGTTTTGACATGAAGATTTCAATACTCAGGCATATGAACAAGCAACCATGTCTTTCAAAATATCAACACTAAAGCAAGTTATCCCTAGCCCATTATCCTCAATCATTGATTCATTCGTGAAACACACTCGCATATTAGCTACACCCAATGCTCAAGTACGATAATAGTGCCCCTTAGTTGGTGCTTTAAAAGAGAAGATGGTGTCGGGGAAACGAACACATATGGGATAGCAAGAATCCCTTCTACGTTCGGCGGGGGACTAGCTGCACGAAGAGCAGGTCTAGCAGTTAGCACTAATTAAAACATAAAACCACATCTAAACAGAGGCTAGATGAAATATTTTTTACTAAACAGAAGCAAAAAGCAAGAAACAAAAATAAAATTGGGTTGCCTCCCAACTAGCGCTATCGTTTAACGCCCCTAGCTAGGCATAAAAGCGAGAGTAGATCTAAGTAATGCCACCTTTGGCATTCAATTCATAAGTAGCTCGCATGATAGATTCATAAGGTAATTTAACTTTCTTTCTTGGAAAGTGTTCCATGCCTTTCCTTAATGGAAATTGGAATCTAATATTCCCTTCCTTCATATCAATAATTGCACCAATCATTCTAAGGAAAGGTCTACCAAGAATAATAGGACATGAAAGATTGCAATCTATATCAAGAACGATAAAATCTACGGGCACATAATTCCTATTTGCGACAATAAGAACATAATTGATCCTTCCCATAGGTTTCTTAATGTTGGAATCCGCAAGGTGCAAGTTAAAGAGCAATCATCAAAATCATGGAAACCTAGCACATCACATAAAGTTTTCCGAATCATGGAAACACTAGCACCCAAGTCACATAAAGCATAGCATTCATGATCTTTAATTTTATTTTTTATAGTAGGTTCCCACTCATCATAAAGTTTTCTTGGTATAGAAACTTCCAATTCAAGTTTTTCTTCATAAGATTACATCAAGGCATCAACAATATGTTTGGTAAAAGCTTTATTTTGACTATAAGCATGAGGAGAATTCAACACGGATTGCAACAAGGAAATACAATCTACTAAAGAATAATTAGCATAATTAAATTCCTTGAAACCCGTAATAATGGGTTCAATGCTATGTAAAGTTTTGACCTCTCCAATCCCACTTTTACCAAGTTTAGCATCAAGATCTAAAAACTCTGAATCATTGGGATGCCTTTTAACTAAAGTTGATTCATCTCCAGTCTCATCATTATCAAGATTCATATTGAAAAACAAATATTTAATAGGGGACACATCAATAACTTTTAGATCTTCATCAATATTTTCATGGAAACTAGAAGAACACGCTTTTACAAAGCAATCATTCATAGCCCGCAACCTAGCGGTTCTTTCTTTGCACTCATCAATGGAAATTCTCATGGCTTTGAGAGACTCATTGATATCGTGCTTAGGTGGACTAGATCAAAGTTTCAAAGAATCAACATCAAGCGAAAGTCTATCAACGTTCCTAGCCAATTCATCAACCTTAAGCAATTTTTCTTCAAGCAAGGCATTAAAATTATTTTGAGAGATCATAAAATCTTTAACACTATTCTCAAAATTAGAGGGCATCTTATTAAAATTTCCATAAGAGTTGTTGTAGGAATTACCATAATTATTAGAGGAATTACTAGGGAACGGCCTAGGATTAAAGTTTCCTCTATACGCGTTGTTACCAAAATTATTCCTACCAACAAAATTCACATCCATAGATTCATTATTACTCTCAATCAAATTAGACAATGGCATATCATTGGGATCAATAGGAGCACTCTTAGTAGTAAACAATTTCATAAGTTCATCCATCTTTCCACTCAAAACATTAAATTCTTCTATAGCATGCACTTTTTTACTAGTAGATCTTTTGATGTGCCATTGAGAATAATTAACCATAATGTTATCGAGGAGTTTAGTAGCTTCTCCTATGGTGATTTCCATAAAAGTGCCTCCCGCGGCCGAATCTAAAAGATTTCTAGAAGCAAAATTCAATCCAGCATAAAATTTTTGTATGATCATCCATAAGTACAAACCATGAGTAGGGCAATTGGGAACCATTAATTTCATTCTTTCCCAAGACTGGGCAACATGATCATGATCAAGTTGTTTAAAATTCATAATATCGTTTCTAAGAGAGATGATCTTAGCGGGAGGAAAATAATTATAGATAAAAGCATCTTTGCACTTATTGCATGAATCAATACTATTCTTAGGCAAGGACGAAAACCAAGTTTTAGGATGATCTCTAAGTGCAAACGGAAATAACTTCAATTTAACAATATCATTATCCGTATCTTTCTTCTTTTGCATATCACACAAATCAACAAAGTTATTTAGATGAGTAGCGGCATCTTCACTAGGAAGGCCGGAGAATTGATCTTTCATAACAAGATTCAACAAAGCAACATTGATTTCACAAGATTCAACATCATTAAGAGGAGCAATCGGAGTTCGAAGGAAATCATTATTATTGGTATTGGAAAAGTCACACAATTTGGTATTATCTTGTGCCATCGTGACAAGCAATCCAACACACAAGCACACAAAAAGGTAAGCGAAAGAGAGAGGAGATTGGGAAAGAGAGGGCGAATAAAACGGCAAGGGTGAAGTGGGGGAGAGGAAAACGAGAGGCAAATGGCAAATAATGTAATGCGAGGGAGATAAGTTTGTGATGGGTACTTAGTATGTCTTGACTTGAGCGAAGACCTCCCCGGCAACGGCGCCAGAAATCCTTCTTGCTACCTCTTGAGCACTGCGTTGGTTTTCCCTTGAAGAGGAAAGGGTGATGCAACAAAGTAGCATAAGTATTTCCCTCAGTTTTTGAGAACCAAGGTATCAATCCAGTAGGAGGCTCCTCAAAAGTACCTCGTTCCTACACAAACAAACAAGAACCTCGCAACCAACACGATAAAGGGGTTGTCAATCCCTTCACGGTAACTTGCAAAAGTGAGATCTGATAGAGATAATAAGATAAGATAAATAGTTTTGGTATTTTTATGATATAGATTGGAAAATAAAAGATGCAAATAAAAGTAGATGGAAAGCTTATATATGATAAAAGATAGACCCGGGGGCCATAGGTTTCACTAGTGGCTTCTCTCAAGATAGCATAAGTATTACAGTGAGTGAACAAATTACTGTCGAGCAATTGATAGAAAAGAGCATAGTTATGAGATTATCTAGGCATGATCATGTATATAGGCATCACGTCCGCAACAAGTAGATCGAAACGATTCTGCATCTACTACTATTACTCCACTCATCGACCGACTCCTGCCTGCATCTAGAGTATTAAGTTCATAAGAACAGAGTAACACATTAAGAAAGATGACATGATGTAGAGGGATAAACTCAAGCAATATGATATAAATCCCATCTTTTTATCCTCAATGGCCAAAATACAATACGTGCCTTGCTACCCCTGCTGTCACTGGGAAAGGACACCGCACGATTGAAACCAAAGCTAAGCACTTCTCCCATTGCAAGAAAGATCAATCTAGTAGGCCAAACCAAACTGTTAATTCGAAGAGACTTGCAAAGATAACCAATCACACATAAAAGAATTCAGAGAAGATTCAATTATTTCTCATAGATAAACTTGGTCATAAACCCACAATTCATCGGATCTCGACAAACACACCACAAAAAGAGTTACATCGAATAGATCTCCAAGAAGATCGAGGAGACCTTTGTATTGAGATTCAAAGAGAGAGAAGAAGCCATCTAGCTAACAACTATGGACCCGAAGGTCTGTGGTAAACTACTCACAACTCATCGGAGAGGCCTTGGAGATGATGTAGAGGCCCTCCATGGTCGATTCCCCCTCCGGCGGAGCACCGGTGAAGGCTCCAAGATGGGATCTCGCGGATACAGAAGGTTGCAGCGGTGGAAATAGTTTTTCGTGGTGCTCCTGGATGTTTTCAGGGTACGTGTATATATATAGGCGAAGGAGGTAGGTCAAGGGAGCCACGAGGGGCCCACGAGGGTGGGGGGCGTGCCCAGCCCCTTAGGGCGCGCCGGGCACCCTCGTGGCCGCCTTGTTCGTTGCTTGACCTCCACTCCAAGTCTCCAACATATGAGAAGCTTTCAGGCTACACATTAGGGCTGCGGGAACGGCATCACGTTGGTCAATGTCGGCTTCCTGCGCCCTCACGTCATGTACCTCCGCCGCAGGTGGAAAACCTTTGCGCGCGCCCATAGCTTGTCGGAGGGGCACGTTCTCCATTTTAAGTTAATAGAGAACGTCCTAATCTCCGTCAAGGTCCTTGGGAGCTCAGGAATCCTCTTAGGGTACTGCATGGAGAGTTCCACTAATGACGGAAGCTCGTCGTCGAATGATAGTGGCGAGGAGGATAGCGCCAGTAACGATGACGACAGCTGGCGGGAGGACGACGACTCCGACTCTAGCTGACCATCAGTGCCAGCACCATCATCTACTGCGTGTCCTACTGGCTCTGGCGTCGGTGGTCGATGGGCTTCCCTTCCAAGATCTCCATCGCCTTGTTCCCCATGCCCGTCACCTTTCTTCGCCTGCCGTACCTGGGAGGAAAGGGGCAAGAACGGCGATTATGGGACACTTATCTTTTTTCTCAATTTGTAGGCACTTGTCAAATCTTAACTTTCTAGAAAATGTAATCTCCCGAGGCCATGCTTATGTTCTGTAACATTTGTACTTGCATCAGCATAAAATGAAAAAGAGGAGCTTTTGCCGGGAACTCATGCACATACATGTTCGTGAAGAGGTGAAATGCCCCTTTAATAAAAATAAATGAGTCTCCCCGGTAAGCTACCTTGTCGGCTCCCATTGTGCCTGCGGGAGAGTCACATCTGCCGGGTTACAGACGCAGGGTCCATCCCCCTACCAATCTCTTTTTACCAAATTTTACTGCAACCACCCCGACTGAAGCAACGTTCGAGTCGGGGATGGGAGCACCTAAGTCTAAACAGAGTGGCAAGGTTTTCTAATGCACAAGTCACAAGTTATGAACATGAATGGGCAGGAGATGAACTTTATCTGGTTGGGTTGTCGGGGACGACATGCAAAGCAGTCTTCTCAATTTCTTGCCAAAGCATTGTCACTGCGGCTGGAAGGAGGGGAGGACAGGGGCACGGAGCCTTGGAGGTTCCCCAGTACCTGCTAGGATCTAAGGTAGCACAATATCATGGGAGAGCATGCATGCATATATATATATATATATATATATATATATATATATAAACATGGAAACTAGTAGGAAACTGTACATGCTAAAAGCTATCTGACCGCGCACAGGGTCTGTGCCTGGCTCTGTACATAGGGTTACATGCCTTGCCGGCAAGGCTAGTACAAAAGGGGGTTGCCGGAGCTCCCAGCAACCGCGCCCTGTGGGTAAAACTTGCGAAGATGTTCGATATTCCAGGAGTTTCTCACTGGAATGCCATCTTCAGTCTCCAGGCGGACTGCGCCGGGCCTGGTGACTTGTATTACCTGATAGGGGCCTTCCCACTTTGGTGTCAACTTGTTTGAATTCTTGGCGGACTCAACACGCCGAAGAACAAGGTCGCCTTCCTCAAGGCTTCGGGCATGAACCTTGCGGCTATGATAGCGGCACAAGGTTTCCTGGTAGCGAGCGGCTCACACAGCAGCTCGAAGACGATCTTCCTTAAGGAGCATTGCATCATCTTGGTGCAACTTCTCTTGCTCAAGCTCATCATCAGCGATCACTCGAGGCGACCCATATATAAGTTCCATGGGGAGAACTGCTTCTGCCCCATACACCAGGGCAGAGGGTGTCTGGCCAGTGGCTCGATTTGGTGTCATTCTGATTGACCAAAGAACTGTTATCAATTCATCAATCCAGCGTCTTCCACACTTGCGCAGCCTGTCAAAAGTTCTTGTTTTAAGGCCTCGCAACACTTCAGCATTTGCCCTTTCCACTTGGCCATTGGTTCTTGATGAGAAACAGAAGCAAAGCAAACATTGCTGCCAAGGTCTTGGATATACTGCATGAAGCTGCGGCATGTGAACTGTGTGCTATTGTCGTTGATGACTCTGTTTGGCACACCAAAATGGCAAACGAGTTATTTGAACAACTTGATGGCCTACTATGCTGTTACCTTTCTCACTGGCTCCACTTCCAGCCACTTTGTGAACTTGTCAATCGCAACGTACAAGTACTCAAAGCCCCCGACAACACGGGGAAAGGGGCCCAGTATGTCGAGCCCCCAAACCGAAAATGGCCAGGAAAGAGGAATTGTTCGAAGATCCTGGGCTGGTTGATGAAGCTTCTTTGAATGAAACTGGCATGCTTCACACTTGGTTACTAGTGCCGTTGCATACTGGAGGGCAGTGGGCCAGAAGAAACCTTGTCGGAATGCTTTGCCGGCAAGGGCTCTTGACCCTATGTGGGAGCCACATATGCCTTCATGTATCTCTGCCAACAGCTTCAGTCTGTCTTCCCGAGGAATACACTTCAATATCACGCCGTTTGGTCTCCTTCTGTAGAGGACATCACCCACAAACTGGTACATGCTAGACCGACAGGCTACTTTTTCTGCTTCTTCCTGCTCCTCAGGGAGCTCCCCTGTTTGGAGGAAACGAACTATATGCTGCACCCATGCTAGAGCCTGAGGCTCTACGGCAAGGACTAAAGGCATGTCTTCTGCCGCGGGGGCAGCTGTCGCTACGGAAAGGGCTTGGGATCCTGCCGGAGGCTGCTGCTCCCCGGCAAACTTGGGGTACCTGGCAAGTTCCTTGCCGGCGGCTCCTGGGAGCTCTGCGGGAAAGTATTTGCCGGGGCCTGCCTTCCTTTGCTTGTTCAGCTCTGCTGATGGTTCGACGGATGGCTGAGTTAATTGAAGCACAAAGGTACATGTTTCCGCAGGTAGTGTAAGGGCAGTGCGCTTTGACAAGTCATCAACAATGCTATTCTCTACTCGAGGAACATGCTCTGCTTGCAGACCATCAAAGCGCTCTTCCAACTTCCTCGCTTCATCCACGTAGGCCTTAATCAGCGGGCTCTGATAATCCTTGTTAACTTGCTTGAAGACAAGTTGTGAATATCCTCTGGCAATAAGTTTCATAATCCTGAGGTCTGCCGCGATCCTGAGACCGGCAAGCAGCCCCTCGTACTCCGTAGTGTTGTTTTTCGACCTCTCCGGGGAAAGTGCATCTGGACTACGTACTTGTGGCGCTCTTCGGTGGGTGCGACGTGCAGCACGCCGGTACCAGCACCTTGTAACGAGAAAGCCACATCGAAGTACATAATCCAATGACTACTTGCCTCTTTAACGGGAAGGGTGGTTTCTTGAACATCTTCGATGGGCGTGGATGTCCATTCCACTATGAACTCGGCCAAGACTTTGCTCTTGATCGTCGAAGTACTTTCAAATCTGAGCCCAAAGCTCGACAACTCCAACGCCCACTCCACAATCCTCCCAGTTGCATCTGGGTTGTGCAAGATTCGTTGCAACCGCAGGCGAGTGACGACGGTGATCTTGTGCGCTCGAAAATAGTGGCGCAACTTTCTTGAGGCCATAAGAAGGCCGAAAAGCAACTTCTGCATGCCAGAATACCGTGACCTAGCCCCCTGCAAGAGGGACCTGACAAAATAAACCGGGTGTTGGACCACCTTCTTCTTCTGCCTTGCTTCGCTTACTCGCGCAGACTCTGTCTTGTTAGAACCGGGCTCTGCGGGGGGTTCTGCCTTGCCGGCATTGGGCCCCGCCTTGTTGCCGCCATTGCCTCTTCCTCAACTTCTCTCTCCGCCACTAGCGCAACACTGACCACTTGATTTTTTGCTGCCAAATACAGCAGCATCGGCTCTTGTGGTTTGGGTGCGACTAGTATTGGCATAGAGGAGAGGTACCTCTTTAAATCTTGCAGTGCTGCCTCTGCCTCTGGGGCCCATTTCATTGGACCCGCATTTTTCCAAATTTTGAAAAAGGGGAGGGCGTGCTCAGCAGACTTAGAGATAAACCTACTCAGGGCGGCAACACAGCCGACAAGCCTATGGACGTCCTTGACTCGTCTGGGCGCCTCAATCTGCTCAATGGCTTTAATCTTGTCGGGATTCACTTCGGTTCCGTGTTGAGACACAAAGAACTCGAGGAGTTCTGGGTTGAGTTTGAGGTTGATCCTGCGTAGATTGGCAAAGGTTTCTTCTAGGTCCTGTATGAGCGTAGCCTTGTCCTTGGTTTTGATCACTATATCATTCATGTAGGCCTCCATATTTATATGGAGCTGGGGCTCAAAACCAATTTGGACTGCTCGGGAGAACGTCGAACCAACGCTCTTTAACCCGAAAGGCATCCGTACGAAACAGTACGTACCACATGGGGCGATGAACGCGGTCTTTTCTTCATCTTCCTTCATCATGAAGATCTGATGATATCCCGAGTAAGCGTCAAGGAACGACAACAGGTCACACCTAGCAGTGGAGTCCACTATCTGGTCGATCCGTGGCAATGGGAAAGGATCCTTTGGACATGCTTTATTGATATCAGCATAGTCGATACATAGCCTCCACTTCCCATTCGCCTTACGTACCTGTGATGCCCGGATAATTTGGCTACAGTAATCTCACGTTAATGATGCCACGTCACCTCGGTTACTAGTGTTAATCTTGCGTTAGTTCAAACCGATTCAAATTCCAATTTAAAATAAAGCCAAACGATAAAAGTTTTCAAATATAAAAACTAAAATGTCCGGGTTGTGCCAAGTAATGCATAGGTAATTATGGTGGAGAAACCACATTTTTATAAAAGGTTTAGATGCACTTAAGTGATTAAAAAAATAGGTAAACTATTAAATAAATGCCTTTTGAATATTATAAAATGCTAAACTATTTTGCTGAGGGGTAAAACTTTTTGTGAAAGTAGTTGGAATTGTAACTCTATTTTAGGTATGGGTTTTACTTTTTGTAAATCTATAAACTATTAGATAGATAAAAGAAAACAGAAAAAAGGGAAAATAAAACAAAAAAAAAGAAAAGAAAACGGAGGACCTAACCTACTGGGCCATTTGGCCCACCTAACTAAAATAGGCCCAACCCATTTCACATCCATCTTCAATCTTCTGTTCAAAGAAGGCTCGGTGGCCGCCGTTCGCTCGTACATGCCGCGGACCCTCCACACGTCGTGCATTCGCCGCCTCCCCACGTGGATAAGAGGACCCCCCTCACTCCCTCGGAAACCCTAATCCCCTTTCCCCTTTCCACCTCATCGCTCTCCTCGGCAACACACGCACTCGCCGCTGCCGTCGTCGCCGCCTTGTCATTAACCGTGTCAAGTGAGTTCCTCGTGCCTCGTGGTGATGTCTAGGAGCCGCGTCTGCTACGTCTACATCGACTCCAAAGAGAAGCTCATACAGGGGAACGCCACCGCGTCGGGATCGAGTCATTTTCCTCCTCTGCATCGCCGACACCGTCGCCGGAACCCGTCACCGTTGAGCCCTCCCCGAGCCCGCTATGCACCTCGACAGGGCCCCTGTGAGCTCCTCGTTCCTTCGCGCCCCCCCATTTTTCCCATTGGGTCCACCGTCATAGCATCTCCGTGTCGCCCTATGCATCGGCTTCCATGGACGGGAGCTTGGCTCCCTCACCGCGTGGCCTTGGCCACGTCCCTATGCTGCCTGCTCGTGCACGCGTTGCGCCGGCCACGCCCGCGCCGCTCGCGCCTATGGCCGCACCCGCCGGACGGCGCCCACGACCGCCGCGACCTGCTACTACTCTGGCCGCCCCGTTCGCCTAGCCGCGCATCACAGCTAGCTAACGCTGCTCGTCCTTCCGCTGTCACCGCCACCCTCTGCTGCGCTGCCTACGGCTGGTCTTGCTGCTGCCGCTTCTCCCTGCGGCTGCTTGCTTCTGCTCGTCTTACCTGCTGACGCTCCTGCTAGCTACTAGCACTGCTCTGTCGCTGCCGTTTGCAGCTGCTAATGTGGCTTTGAACATGCTGCTCTTCTTTTTGCATTGGCTACTGCTGCTGCTAATGTGCTACGCTACTGCTGAAGTTCAGTGATGCTTGCTAGATGCAGTTGTTTTGCTCCTACAGCTGTCCATGGCCATGACCAGTGTGTCAACGGATTTCACCCCCACTGTTGCCGCCGTAGCGAGTTCGTCACCAAGCTAGGGTATGGACTCGATCACAGTGCTATCCTCGTCTGATTCCTAGCACATTGTGTTCATCATGTATCTTGCCACGATTGAAACACTCCTATCCAATCAGAACAATTGTTAGAATAGGTGTGATTTGAGAATTTAGGGTTAGGTTTCCGCCGAAACCATCTCGGACCCACCGAGTTGAAAAACTCGGTCCCACCGATTTGGCTAACGCCATTGCACTAGTAACTCTCGGTCTGACCGAGAATTACAAATCGGTGTGACCGATTTTAGAACTTTGTGAAACCCTAGCAGTCTCGGTGCCACCAAACTGTGACTCGGTCCCACCGAGTTCACCAGTTTAGGTTCCAAAACTGCTTTGGTATCACCGAGTTTGAAAATCAGTTGATCCGAAATGCTTTCTGTGGAAAACTAAAACTGAATTTTTGAATCATTCTTTTGCAAAAATCTCTGCATTTTGTGATGCTCATCCATTCTATCTCATCTATAACTATTCACAGGGTCAGCAGTCTGTGATTTGCAGCATGTCAGACCAAAGTGATAGTCAGAACAAGTCAGAAGAGCAGATGCACATGAGTGAGGGCACTAGTCCCTCTAGCACTTCAGATGAAGGGAGCAGAAGCACCCCAAGCAATCTGCCTAAAGCTGCCACCAGGTCAAGGAAGAAGAGAACCTCAGAATATGAGGATGAGGATTATTTGGCAGAAGAAGATGAGGCTACTTCCAAGAAGGTAGTGCTCAAAAAGGAGTATGGCTCAGCAAAGACCACTAAGCCTAGACTTAATAGGAAGGTCCCTGCCAAGAGGACACCTATGCTGAAGGTCAGAGGGTCAACTCAAATACCTGAAAAGCCTGATTCCAAAGAGCCTAATGCTGAAGGAAAGAAAAGGAAGGAAAGGGTCAAAAAGACCATAGCCAGAGTTGTTGGGCAACCTTCCATGTTGGAAGAGGAAGAAGAGGTTGCTACACCAGCACCCAAGGCACAAAAGCTGACGGGTGATGCTATAAGATCAGGGGCTGCAACATCAAAGCCCAAAGAAGCACCCGAAGCTGCCCCCAAGCCCAAGAATGCACCAAAGAGGAATACCGGGAGTATTCCAGCTGCTGAGAAGAACAAGGCCCCAGTGCCTAAAGTTGCTGATGAGGAAGATGAAGAAGGACAAGTCCTGAGGAAGCTAAAGCCCAAGATTCCAGACCACAATGATACTCATCATGTGGCTGAGGACATGAATATCAGGAGAGACTCAGGGTTGAGGCTATGGAGAATGACAGATCCATATGCCATCAGAAGAAGGACTGTTGTTGATTACAGGTTCCATACAAAGGAACAACAGGACTTCTATGAGACAATCTTGTTGGACAAGAAGCCCATAGTGTGTGATATGAGGTGGGTCGACTGGACCTACATGAAGGAAAATGAAGAACACTATCCTGGAGTGTATGACAGTTTTGTAGCTTGTGGAGTTGCAGATTTTGTTGGGCAGAAGCTCACCAACTGGAATGATGAACTCATTATGCAATTCTACTCCACATCACACTTCTATCCAGATGGCAGGATAGTGTGGATGTCAGAAGGAACGAGGTACCAGTCAACCATAGAGGAATGGGATAGTCTGATCAATGCCCCCAAGGAGAGTGAAGATGACTTGGATGTCTATGCTAAGAAGAAAATGGGACACAATACTATGTCACATATGTACAAGGAGATCCCAAACAAAGCTCTTGGGACTTTCAAGTTTGGATCAGTCCACTTTCTTGTGTCAGGGCTGCCTACGATCAACTGGATTCTAAGGCACACTCTTTTGCCCAAGTCAGGTGACCACAACATGATTAGAGGGCATGCTATCAACTTGCTGCACTTGTTTGATGTGCCACAGAAATTCTAGGTCATGAGCCTTATGGTTGAGACCATTAAGAGGACTGCAGCAGACCAGAAGAGAAGTTGTGGATATGCCCCACAGATTCACGAGTTAATTAACTCAAAGATGGGCACAGAGAAATATCTGTTGGATAAGGAACATTTTGCTCTTTATCCAGACTTTGAGGACAATCAGGTTGTCATGAATGAAGATGAACCATCATCAGTGCAAGCTCAAGAGCAGAAGGAGAAAGCAAAGAGAGAGAAGGCTGCCAAGATGCCAACTCAAGAGGAGGCATTTGAGTAATTTTTGAAGAACAAGCAGGAGCATCTTGGTTACTTGATAGCATCAACACTGAGGATTGAGAAGGGGTTGGCCACCCTAACTCAAAACCAGGAAAGCTTGGAAAGAATCATGGAACAAAAATTCTATGATCTAGATGTCAAAGTAATTGAGATTCAGTCAGTTGTGGAGCAGCTTCAGGAAGACATGCAGGAGAGGAAGGGCAAGACAACCACAGATGCATTTGCCAGAGTGCCTATAGCTCAGAGGTCAGCTGCCGTGCCTGTGACAGACACCAGAGCCACATCATCTGCACCAGCTACAGCTCTAGGGTAACCAGCTCCAGCACCAACTCCTCCAGCTCCCTCTACATCAACTGAAGCCTTCGTTCTTGGAGTTCTCCGGACACCACCACCTGAAGATCAAGCCTGAGAGTCGATCTAGCACTATGCATTTTCTATGAACTTTTTGGTAACTTGTTGCCAAAGGGGGAGAAAAATGTATAGATCATAGGCTTCGAGAGAGAGAGAGTGTTGCTTTTGTTCTCTCTTGCTTTGGTGGTTAAACTTTGTTTGCTTTTGATTGCTTGAGATACTATGCTATTATCTGTGAGGCATTGATGATCATGTGTTTGATCATAAGCTACACTTATGCATGTTTGATGATATTTTCTTACCTATTCTTATATGATTATTCACTTTGCTTGGCGATGAGTGCATGTATTCAATCTTTATTATTTTGAGCGCTCCACCAAGATGTATGTGACATGGAAGAGTAACCCATGAGCCTAATTCCTTGTGCATTTGCAGTCCAAAGCAAATCCTAAACTATGCACAAATTTAGGGGGAGCTCTTTCTTATCACATACTTCTCAAAGCGACGATGTTTTTCAATGTTATTATCATTTGTCGAACCTTTGATCTATATGTTGTCATCAATTACCAGAAAGGGGGAGACTGAAAGTGCAACTATCCCTAGGTGGTTTTGGTAATTCATAACAACATATAGCTCATTGAGCTAATGCTATTCCAAGACTATTATTTCAGGAAAGCTCAATGAATGTCATGGCATGGATGATGAAAGGGGAACCCTCAAAATATCAAGGACAAAGGATAGGCTCAAGCTCAAAAGCTCAAGACTCTTCATTTTACATTTTAGTGATCCAAGATCACATTGAGTCTATAGGAAAAGCCAATACTATCAAGGAGGGATGAGGTGTTGCTTAATGAGCATCTTGCTTCATGTGCTTAGTGATATGCTCCAAATACCCTCAACTACTTTCTCACATCCTCATATGACCTAAACCTAAAGCCAAAATCGGTCACACCGATTCTTTCTATCCGGCGCCACCGAGTTCATATGTCATAGCCACTGCCACAAACCCTAGGCAAATCGGTCTTACCGATAGGGATCTCAGTCTCACCGAGATGGGATTGTAATCTCTCTGTTTCCCTTTGTAACATTTCGGTCTAACCAAAGTGAGCGATCGGTCCCACCGAGATTGCAATGTAAACTCTCTGTTTCCCTTTTGTAACATTTCGGTCTCACCACAAAGAGCAAATCGGTCCAACCGAGTTTACCTGACCAACTCTCTGGAAAGCTTATTACCAGAATCGGTCTCACAGAGTTTGTGTAATCGGTCTTACCGAGATTACCTTATGCCCTAACCCTAACCATATCGGTCCTACCGAGTTGCATGTCGATCCCACCAAAAACCCTAACGGTCACTAGGTTTACTAAATCGGTCTGACCGAGTTTGTTGATTCGGTCCCACCGAGATTGGTAAATTGTGTGTAACGGTTAGATTTTGTGTGGAGGCTATATATACCCCTCTACCTCCTCTTCATTCATGGAGAGAGCCATCAGAACAAACCTACACTTCCAACTTACCATTTCTGAGAGAGAACCACCTACTCATGTGTTGAGGCCAAGATATTCCATTCCTACCATATGAATCTTGATCTCTAGCCTTCCCAAGTTGCTTTCCACTCAAATCTTCTTTCCACCAGATCCAAATCCTATGAGAGAGAGTTGAGTGTTGGGGAGACTATCATTTGAAGCACAAGAGCAAGGAGTTCATCATCAACGCACCATTTGTTACTTCTTGGAGAGTGGTGTCTCCTAGATTGGCTAGGTGTCACTTGGGAGCTTCTGACAAGATTGTGGAGTTGAAACAAGGAGTTTGTAAGGGCAAGGAGATCGCCTACTTCGTGAAGATCTACCGCTAGTGAGGCAAGTCCTTCATGGGCGACGGCCATGGTGGGATAGACAAGGTTGCTTCTTCGTGGACCCTTCGTGGGTGGAGCCCTCCGTGGACTCGCACAACCATTACCCTTCGTGGGTTGAAGTCTCCATCAACGTGGATGTACGATAGCACCACCTATCAGAACCACGCCAAAAACATCTGTGCCTCCAATTGCGTTTGAATCCTCCAAACCCTTCCATTTACTTTCTTGCAAGTTACATGCTTTAATTTCCGCTGCCTATATACTCTTTGCATGCTTGCTTGATTTGTGTGATGATTGCTTGACTTGTCCTAAGATAACTAAAATCTGCCAAACTCTAAAATTGGGAAAAGGCTAAGTTTTTAATTGGTCAAGTAGTCTAATCACCCCACCTCTAGACATAGTTCAAGGTCCTACAAGTCGGGCTGCTCCCTAGGCTATAAATAGCCGCCCCTTCAACCACTAGCTGGTTGGATGCTCCGAAAGAAGCTAACACTAGTCAATTGTGAGCATCCCATCCTCTGAGGACTTTGAGCGAAAATCATCAAGTGAGGAAAACCCAAAAACCCAACACCTACAAACCAAAAGTGATTGAGCATCACTGAAGAGATTGATCCTGCATGGATCCGACGCTTGTTTCCTTTGAAGACTGTGCTTCTTCCAGACGGTTAGGCGTCAAGGTCTAGAGCATCCAAGAGGAATTGTGGATCGCCGAGTGACCAAGTTTGTGAAGGTTCGGGAGTCACCTGAAGACTTACCACGAGTGATTGGGCGAGGTCTGTGTGACCTTAGCTCAAGGAGAATACAGTGAGGATTGTGTGTCCGGGACTGGGTGTCCTCGAGTTTAAATTCTCAGCCGCTCCAACCAGATGTACAACAGAGACAACAGTTGGAACTGGTCTACCAAATCATTGTCTTCACCAAGCCTACTGGTTCTATTTCCTCAACTCTTTCGTTTCCTCATGTCCGTTGTTGTGTGCCTGTTCATATATGTTTGAAGACTTTGACCGAAGACTTTCTCAATTTCCTCAGATCAATTTCTTCAGTTTGTCCGTCTTCTTTCTTGTGTTATCCTGTGTTTACGCTTTCCGTACTCTGTGCTTGTCTTCATTTCATCATGATGACCATGCTTGTGTTCTGTTATGTTTACTTCTGAGTACTTATTCCGCTGCTAGTAGTTCTTCATTTAGGAATTTCCTCACTAGCAAACTCCTTAGTGAAGAATTCATAAAAATCGCCTGTTCACCCCCCTCTAGTCGATATAACGCACTTTCAATTTGTATCAGAGCAAGGTACTCCCTTGTTTTGTGTGATTTTGGTTTAACCGCCTAGAGTTTTAGTTATGTCGATCGCAGGTATGATCAAGGTCTCTGCTGGGTGTCCTACCTTCGATGGAACGGACTACCCCTACTAGAAGAACAAGATGCGAATGCATCTTGAGGCAATTGACAACGATCTCTGGTATGTTGTGGAAAATGGTGTTCCCTCAGTCACACCTTCTCTGAACGCTACTGATGTGAAGAGATTCAAGCAACTCGATTCTCAAGCGAAGAATATCATATGTGGTCATCTAAGCAAAGGACAGTATGGAAGAGTGAGTGCTTTGGAAACTGCCAAGCTTATCTAGGATAGGCTGTCCAAAGTAAATGAAGGAGTCTCAACTCAACGTGACTCTCGTGTTGACGTTCTTCGCAATCTCTTCAACCGCTTCAAAAGACTCGACAATGAAAATGTTCAGCAAACCTTCGATCGCCTCACTGACATCTCAAATGAGCTTCAAGCGCTTGGCGCCACTGACATCACCGACCACGAGGTGGTGAAGAAATTGCTGAGATCGCTAGATTCTTCATTTGATACTCTGGCGCTGATGATTCAAGAGCGTGCTGACTACAAGTCACTTGATCCCGCTGATATCCTCGAGAGGCTAAATACTCATGAGTTCCAACTTGCTGAGAAGAGAGATCTCTACGGTTCGAGCTATGGCAGATCACGTGCTTTGAAGGCCAAGGCAGTCTCTGAGTCTGAAGATGAAGACTCTGCTAGCAGTCTTGGTGATCCTGAAGAACTGAGCCAGGAACTTGCACTACTCGTGAAGAAATTTTAGAAGTTCTCTAGACATGGTCGATTTGGAAAACCCTCAAGGAGCAATGATTCCTCATCCAGTGACCACAAGAAGAGGCTGTGTCACAAATGCAAGAAACCTGGTCACTACATCCAAGATTGTCCTCAATGGGATAAGGAATCAAAGAAGAAGAAATACAAGGATTACAGTTCTGATGACGCAAAGAAGAAGAAGAAATCCTCAAAGTCTTCATCATCAAAATCCTCAAGGTCTTCATCTCACAAGAAGAGCAGCTCCAAGAAGGCTCGGGCATTCATTGGCAAGGAAATGGACTCTGAGGCTGAATCTGAGGAACATGAGGACAAGGAGGCATCTGAGGAGTCTGAGTCTCATGTGGCGAGCCTAGCTCTCGCTACTGCATTCGTCAGCAAGTCTATCTTCAACTCTGAAGAAAATTACTCCACCAACAAGGCTGATGAAGGCAATGATGACTACGCTCCCACCTATTGCTTCATGGAAAAAGGTGCCAAGGTAACTAAATACGCCTCCTCTGACTCTAGTGAGGATGAATCTGATGAGAATCTCAAACCCATCTACTCTAAACTTGCTAAAATTGCTGTGAAACAACAAAAGGCCTTTGAAAAGGTTCAAAACATGCTAGAAAAAAGTGATGATATGTTGGGTGAAGAAATGGATCGCACTAAAACCTTGACTGAAAATCTTAAGAGACTTCAGTCCAGGTTTGACAATCTTCAAGGTCATCATAACAGTCTCTTATCAGATCACGAGAAGCTTTCTTATGAATTTCTTCAAAGAAAGCAAGATCTTGAAAAGCTAAGAGTGGATTATGAAGATCTTCAGAAGGAGCGCGATTCATTACTTGCTCAACAAATTAGTGCTACCCAGGAAGAATTTGTTCCTCCATGTCTGAAGTGCATTGAACATGAAACTGCTAATTCTTCACCTGAATGTTCAAATGCTTCTAATGCTACAAATTCTTCATATGTCTCTGCTGTCACTAATTCCTTATCTAAGGACAATGAAAGTATCACTGATGATGCATGGCTGAAGGAATTGTACATGACAGGCATGTACAAAAGCCTCAAAGGGCATCAGACTCTTTGTGATGTGCTCAAGAAGCAGATCCTCAACAGAAACCCTAGGAAAGAGGGTATTGCCTTTGAGAGGAAACTCAATGCTGATGGAACATATTGGAAGCCTGAGCAGTAACCCAAAACCTCATGGGTTGCTGCAAAGGGACCTCCAGTTGATCCATCCAACTTATCTGGCATCAAAAATCTCCTCACTCTTCTGATGAGTCATTTGACTCTAATTATAAACTGTTCAAAAATCGGAATGGTGAAGTATTTGCTAGATATGTTGGGACTAACTGCAGGAACGGTTCTCCTATGAAGAAAATCTGGGTTCCCAAAAGTTGCCTTGAAAGTCTTCAGGTGAATGTCCTCATGACACCACCTGTGAAGAAAAGGAACTCCAGATCAAATTCTTCCTATGGATCCAAGTCCTCAGGTGGACCAAATTCCTCATGTGGATGAAATTCCTCAAAAGGATCAAAGTCCTCATATGATCGTCATCGTGCTAACCCTTCTGTTTCGCAGGGTAGAGCTAAGGGCTATGAACATGTGCATTATTCTTCAAATCATTATGTTCATAAGTCATCGAAGAATTTCTCTACTTATTCATATGCTTACCCTAACCCCTCTTATGTGAAACAAAGTGGACTGGCATCCATGCCACCTTTCTCATATGGTGCTCGCAGAGTGATGAATTCTTTGCCACCCCTCCAGATGTGGGTGGTGAAGAAAAAGAACTAATCTCTTATGCAGGGTCAGGTCTCCAGTCGTGCTCAAAACGACTGAAGAATTTGCTGGAGACCTGAACAGTGCCTGATAGGACGCAGGCTAACCATGATGAAATGAACCTTCATTTCTCACGTCCTCATACTGATTATCTATTCTAATTGCTTGGTTAAATGAAGTATATGAGTTTGTAAGCTGGACTAATTCATCTGCAGGATGATCAACCCGAAGTAAATGAGTGGGTCCTCGATAGTGGATGTACAAATCACATGACTGGTGACAAGAATCTATTGATGGATGCTCCCTTATCACCGTGTCAGGACCCCGACTCGATGTCACATCGATCTAGCCGGTAACACCTCATATCACTTTGCGGCCTCACGCATGGTATCCCCACGGGTGTCGCCTTACCTCTGCCCGGGACCGTTTGCGCCTTTTGGCTCACGTATATGATGGTGTCGCTAGCATCCATATGATAAAGAGCCCGGGCTGACATGACTAGTCGTAAACCCAAAGTGGCACAGACTTACAGGGACAGGCATCCATGACCCAGCTTCGAACGTGTCGGTCATCAGCAAGTGGGTCCGGGCTTTAGCACTGGGCTAGCAGGACTCCGGTAAACCGGGCTGTAGCGGGCTAACAGGACTCCGGTACTCAAAGCGTGACATTTCCCCGAAGGGACAGACACAGGAACGAAGAAGGACACATGCCGGCCAGCCTAAGTGTTCCAGAGCAGTAGCAAGCTACCATGGCTCAGCGGTAACACTAGGAGACATTTCCCGGTAAGAGAGGCTACTAAAGATAAACAACTAGATGGTCAGGTCCCACACATACCAAGCATTTCAATCATACACACAATATGCTCGATATGCGCAAATACAACGAAGCACCACAACATGACTCTACGACACAATTACTTTATTTAAGGCTCAGGGAGCCATACATAACATACACAAAGGTACGGGTCTCACGACCCAACATTCAAGTCATACAGTCATACAGTCATACAAACCAGCAGCGGAAGTAACTTGTCTGAGTACAGACAACTAGTAAAATAAAAGAGGCTTGGAAAACCTAGCTATACTACGTGGTCCTTCACAAGCTCAGGGTCACCACCTGGGTCTTTAGCCTACTCGTTGATGTCAACGTCTACGTAGAACCCATCAAAAGGGGTTGCAGCGTCTTCTGTAAAAATGTAAATTATAGCAACATGAGTACAAAAGTACTCAGCAAGACTTACATCAGATCCTACATACATGCATATTATCAAGAAGGGTTGGTGGAGTTATTGCAGCAAGCCAGCTTTGACTCTTGGCTAGACTATCCTACGATACTCCAACTTGAAATGGTTTTGCGCACACGAGTCCACTACTCACCAATTCAATACACTACCGAGGATCCACCTCCGTCTTCCTACGGAAGAGCCATCCTCGGCACTCACACTTATCTTGAGGCTTTTAGCAGTTTCCATTTACTTATCTATGAACTGTATAGGCAACCAAGTAGTCCTTTACCGCGGACGCGGCTATTCGAATAGATCATGTTAACCCTGCAGGGGTGTACTGCTTCATACACGCTCTCACCACTTACCGTCGTTTACACGACATGTACTCGGCAACCTTCAAGCGGAAGCCCAACGTGGGTGTCGGCCACGACCTACCTAATCACCTAAGCCTCCAGTCCAGGTTTATCGCCTATCCAGGTTCCATCCGCAGGGAGTCCGGCCGAGGTTTCCCATACGGCCCCGAACGATGTGAACAGGGTTCCCGAGATACCTAACGGGTATTCGGTACACCGTGCCACGTACCTACCGCATCACAACCCACCCCTATGGTCAGCGCTGTCCACGGCCTCCAGTAGGCTACAAACACCAGAAACTACTTGCAACTCCTGGACGGAGAACTAGGGTGAATAAGAAGCCGAGAGGGTCCATTGGTTTCGGGCCCAATGCATGGTAGTAGCTGATTCTTAAATCACACATACAGATCTCAGTGCTTAGGGTCGGCTTCAATGAAACAACCCACCATGTACTCCTACATGGCCTCTCATCGATACCTTTACCAAATCGTGTTCACCACACCACTCTTATTACCGACATAAACATTTCACTCTAGCCCATCACCCAGATGAACCAGACCTGACACGACTCTAAGCATAGCAGGCATAGCAAGGTAGGAACAACACATACATATGGCTCAATCAACTCCTACACATGCTAGTGGGTTTCATCTAGTTACTGTGGCAATGACAGGTCATGCAGAGGAAATGGGTTCAACTACCGTAGCACACAGCAGTTTGAAACGCGTTGTCTTAATGCAGTAAAAGAGAGAAGGAGCGAGAACATGGGATTGTATCGATATGATCAAATGGTTGGTTGCTTGCCTGATGGTTCGATGCACTGATACGGTTCTTCGTTAGGGTAATCACGGTACTCCTCGGAGGCAGAACCTGTCGCAAAGGACACCGATACACAACCATCACCAAACAATGTGCAACAATATGATGCATGCATGAAACATGGCAATATGAGTGTGTTGGGCTAATGCAACTAAAACCAGAAGGGTTTGAACCAATTTGAATCAAAGATTCAAATTTCAAACTCAAACATGGCCTTTTAAAGTGCTTTTCCTTGTTCTGCTTTAAACATCAATTTAACTTGTTTGATCATGCATGAAAATAGTACAGATGGATAGATTGGATTTTTCTGATCATTTTTCATATATAATTTGTCTGATTTGGAGTTACAGAATAAAAGTTATGAATTTTTGAAGTTTAAATTATATTCTGGAATTTCCTGATTAAATTTAAATCCAGAAATATATGTATTGCGCCAGCATGACGTCAGCACGACGTCAGCGGTCAACTGCGGCTGGCTGGGGTCAAACCTGACGTGTGGGGTCCACACGTCAGTGACAGGGGGGTTTTAACAGAGGTTAGTTTAATCCTAATTAAGGGTTAGTGGCGCTGGGGCCCACTGGTCAGTGTCAGGGGGGTTAATTAACAGAGTTGATTAAATTTAAACTAATCCTAAACTCGAATTAGCAGGGACGGGCCCACTGTCATTGAGCCAGGGGAGGTCAAACCCCCTGGTCAACCGGGGCTAATACGCCGGCGTTTAGCCGCCGGCGGCAGCAAACGCGGCGGAGGGCGCGGGATTTCCACTCCGGCGCCCAATCGAGCAGCGGAAGGCACGCGCGGGAAGCTGGGGCTCGCGCGCACCCACTGGTGCCTTCCGTTTCACCGGAGATGGCTTAGTTCGACGCCGGCGACCACTTGGGCGGCGGCCGGAGTCGGGCGCGAAGGGGATCGGGCTGCGGGGCACGGGGAGGCCACCTGAGGGGCTCGGCGGCACCCTCGCGGCACCGGGAGCACGATGGAAGGCTCGGTTTGGGCTGAGGCGGACCAAGACGGCGACGGCGACATGGACGGCGGCGAGAGGCTTTAGCCGTGGTGGGGAGGAGGGCTACGGTGAGGGAACGAGGGGGAGAAGATGTCAGGACCCCGACTCGATGTCACATCGATCTAGCCGGTAACACCTCATATCACTTTGCGGCCTCACGCACGGTATCCCCACGGGTGTCGCCTTACCTTTGCCCGGGACCGTTTGCGCCTTTTGGCTCACGTATAGGATAGTGTCGCTAGCATCCATATGATAAGGAGCCCGGGCTGACATGACTAGTCGTAAACCCAAAGTGGCACAGACTTACAGGGACAGGCATCCATGACCCAGCTTCGAACGTGTCGGTCATCAGCAAGTGGGTCCGGGCTGTAGCACTGGGCTAGCAGGACTCCGGTAAACTGGGCTGTAGCGGGCTAACAGGACTCCGGTACTCAAAGCGTGACATTTCCCCAAAGGGACAGACACAAGAACGAAGAAGGACACATGCCGGCCAGCCTAAGTGTTCCAGAGCAGTAGCAAGCTACCATGGCTCAGCGGTAACACTAGGAGACATTTCCCGGTAAGAGAGGCTACTAAAGATAAACAACTAGATAGTCAGATCCCACACATACCAAGCATTTCAATCATACACACAATATGCTCGATATGTGCAAATACAACGAAGCATCACAACATGACTCTACGACACAAGTACTTTATTTAAGGCTCAGGGAGCCATACATAACATACACAAAGGTACGGGTCTCACGACCCAACATTCAAGTCATACAGTCATACAAACCAGCAGCGGAAGTAACTTGTCTGAGTACAGACAACTAGTAAAATAAAAGAGGCTTGGAAAGCCTAGCTATACTACGTGGTCCTTCACAAGCTCAGGATCACCACCTGGGCCTTTAGCCTACTCGTTGATGTCAATGTCTACATAGAACCCATCAGAAGGGGTTGCAGCGTCTTCTGTAAAAAAGTAAATTATAGCAACATGAGTACAAAGGTACTCATCAAGACTTACATCAGATCCTACATACATGCATATTCTCAAGAAGGGTTGGTGGAGTTATTGCAGCAAGCCAGCTTTGACTCTTGGCTAGACTATCCTACGATACTTCAACTTGAAATGGTTTTGCGCACACGAGTCCACTACTCACCACTTCAATACACTACCGAGGATCCACCTCCGTCTTCCTACGGAAGAGCCATCCTCGGCACTCACACTTATCTTGAGGCTTTTAGCAGTTTCCATTTACTTGTCTATGAACTGTATAGGCAACCAAGTAGTCCTTTACCGCGGACGTGGCTATTCGAATAGATTATGATAACCCTGCAAGGATGTACTTCTTCATACACGCTCTCACCACTTACCGTCGCTTACACGACATGTACTCGGCAACCTTCAAGCGGAAGCCCAACGTGGGTGTCGGCCACGACCTACCTAATCACCTAAGCCTCCAGTCCAGGTTTATCGCCTATCCAGGTTCCATCCGCAGGGAGTCCGGCCGAGGTTTCCCATACGGCCCCGAACGATGTGAACAGGGTTCCCGAGATACCTAACGGGTATTCGGTACACCCGGCCACGTACCTACCGCATCACAACCCACCCCTACGGTCAGCGCTGTCCACGGCCTCCAGTAGGCTACAAACACCAGAAACTACTTGCAACTCCTGGACGGAGAACTAGGGTGAATAAGAAGCCGAGAGGGTCCATTGGTTTCGGGCCCAATGCATGGTAGTAGCTGATTCTTAAATCACACATACAGATCTCAGTGCTTAAGGTCGGCTTCAATGAAACAACCCACCATGTACTCCTACATGGCCTCTCATCGATACCTTTACCAAATCGTGTTCACCACACCACTCTCATTACCGACATAATCATTTCACTCTAGCCCATCACCCAGATGAACCAGACCTGACACGACTCTAAGCATAGCAGGCATAACAAGGTAGGAACAACACATACATATGGCTCAATCAACTCCTACACATGCTAGTGGGTTTCATCTAGTTACTGTGGCAATGACAGGTCATGCAGAGGAAATGGGTTCAACTACCGTAGCACACAGCAGTTTGAAACGCGTTGTCTTAATGCAGTAAAAGAGAGCAGGAGCGAGAACATGGGATTGTATCGATATGATCAAATGGTTGGTTGCTTGCCTGATGGTTCGATGCACTGATACGGTTCTTCGTTAGGGTAATCACGGTACTCCTCGGAGGCAGAGCCTGTCGCAAAGGACACCGATACACAACCATCACCAAACAATGTGCAACAATATGATGCATGCATGAAACATGGCAATATGAGTGTGTTGGGCTAATGCAACTAAAACCAGAAGGGTTTGAACAAATTTGAATCAA
>NC_041387.1:220254029-220258673 GCF_002162155.2 Triticum dicoccoides | reverse complement strand
CAGAAATATAATTATTGCGCCAGCATGACGTCAGCATGACGTCAGTGGTCAACTGCGGCTGGCTGAGGTCAAACCTGACGTGTGGGGCCCACACGTCAGTGACAGGGGGGTTAAACAGAGTTAAATTAATCCTAATTACTAATTAGTGGCGCTGGGGCCCACTGGTCAGTGTCAGGGGGTTAACTAACAGTGGTTAGCGCTAATGATGTCCACCTGGCCGACGGGGCCCACGCGTCAGTGACCCTGGGGGGTCAAACCCCAGGTCGGACAAGTCAAACCCCACCGGCGACATGACGCCGGCGAGGTCCGAGACGGCGGCGTGATGCGGGATCGCGCTACAGGGCACGGGCGAGGCTGTGCTTGGGCTCGTTGGAGAGCCCTTGCTCCCGCGCATCGAACGGTGGTGGTGGCCGGGCCTGAGGTGGCCGGAGTCGACGGCGGCGAGCTCGGCTGCGGCCGCCGAAGTTCGGTCGTGCGCGGAAACGGGGTTGGAGCTCGAAGGCGAGCTAAGCGAGGCGCTAGGGATGCTCTACGGAGCCTTACGAACTCGTTGGACTCGCCGGGGTGACCAAATGGTCACCGGAGCTGCGTCGACAGCGAGCTCGGCGACGGCGGAGGTTCGGCCGTGGTGGGGAGGAGGTTGTGGTGAGGGAACGAGGGGGAGAAGAGGGGTAAACGGTGGCGTAGCTCACCGCGGTTGCAGTGGGCGTCGAAGCGGGCTCGGGGACGCGCTGGGGACGGCGAATCGACGGCGACGGTAGTCGGAGTCCGAGGAGGGGAACGGCGACGTGACGGCGATGCAGGGCTTCCAGAGACCCGTGGAGCGGTGGGGAGGAAGAGGAGGTCGAGGCGGAGCTCCTGAGCTAGTCGGGGGAGCGAGGGGTGGCCGGAGTCGGCTGCTATGGCGAACGGCGGCGACGGTGGTGTTCGGCTGTGTGAGAGAGAGAGCGAGGGAGAGGAGGGGAGAGCCGGGGGGGAGAGTGAGAGAGAGCAGGGGGGAGGCGTGGCGTCGTCCAGGGCATCGAGGCGAGGAGGGGAGGGCAGGCAGGCAGGGAGAGAGGTGGCGTGGCGCGGTGGCGGGCGCGCGCGCCGGCCACACTCCCCTCCCTCTGTCGGGACGAAGACGACAGAGGAGGGAGGCGGGCTGGGCCGCCTGCTGGCTGGGCCGGCCAGCTGGATGGGCTGCACAGTGGAGGAGCCCAGGTAAGCTTCTCCCTTTTATTTTTTTTCTGTTTTCTAATTTCTGACATTTGTTTTGATTTAAATAATATATTAAATCATTTATTTAACTTATGCCAATTTTTGCAGGGGCTAGATATATTATTCCAGAGCTCCTTTAGAAATGGCATAATATTTGGACATATATTTATATATATAGAAATATATTTCCAAAGCAAATATTTATGCATTAATTCCAAATGCCCAAAATAAATGTCCATGAGCCACTAAAAATATTGGTTTGATTTTTATCTCTGTCCAATATTTTCAGAGATCAACATGAGCATTTTCTTGGACCCTTTTGGAGAAATTTTTATTTGGGTCATTTTCAAAATGATTCTGAGGGTTTCACAGATCCCCATTTCAAGTTTCTGATGAAAGAGTAAACATGATGCAACACTCTAATGCATGACTAGCTAGGGTGTGACACACCGTCACATCTGAAGCATATCATCTTCGCTGACAAAGGCAAAAGTCAGGTATTGGGTCTAGGTAAGGTTGCGATCTCTAAGGACATACACATGGACAAAGTCATGCTTGTCGAGTCCTTAGGATACAACCTCATGTCTGTCTCAATGCTTTGTGATCTTGATATGGTTGTTGTCTTTGGAAAGTATCGTTGTGTTGTGATCTTGGAAGCTGACAATTCCAAAGTCTTCGAAGGCTTTAGGAGAGGAGACTTGTACATTGTTGATTTCTCTACATGACCACAACCTGCCGTGTGCTTACTTGCAAAAGCTTCAGAAGGATGGCTATGGCATCGACGACTTGATGATGCTGGCATGAGGAATCTGCACACGCTCGCGAAGAAGAAGCATGTCATTGGCATTGAGAATGTCAAATTCCTCAAGGATCACTTATGCGGAGCCTGTGAAGCTGGGAAGATGACAAAGGCCAAGCATCCAGTGAAGACTATCATGACTACCACTCGACCATTTGAATTGCTTCACATGGATCTCTTTGGTCCTAATCATTATTCTGATGTGACAAATGATGCATCTCTATATGGCTTTGTTATTGTTGATGATTATTCTCGTTACACATGGGTACACATTGTCACTTACAAACATGAAGTGCAGGAAGTCTTCAAATGATTTTCCTCGAGGGCTTCAACCAACTTTGGTGTGAAGATCAAGCACATCAGGAGGGACAATGGAACTGAGTTCAAGAATTCCGATCTTGATGACTATCTTGATGAACTTGGTATTACTCATGAGTTATCTGCTCCTTATACTCCTCAACAGAATGGCGTCGTGGAGAGCAAGAACAGAACTCTTGTTGAGATGGCTTGCACTATGCTTGATGAATACATAACGCCTCGTCGTTTCTAGAGTGAGGCAATTGATACTGCTTTCCACATCATCAACAGAGTATATCTTCACAAATTCTTCAAGAAGACTGCCTATGAACTCCTCACTGACAAGAAACCCAATGTAGGTTACTTCAAAGTCTTCGGTGCTAAATGTTGGATTAGAGATCCTCATCACAATTCTAAGTTTGCACCGAAAGCACATGAGGGTTTCATGCTTGGTTACGAAAAGGACTCGCACACCTACAAAGTCTTCAACAACGTTCTTCACAAGGTTGTTGAAACTGTGGATGTGTGGTTCGATGAAACTAATGGCTCGCAAAGAGAGCACCTTCCTTCTGTGATAGATGAACCAGCACCTGAGGATTCTATCAAGTTCAAAGCCACTGAGGATGTCATTCCTACTGAAGAATTCATTCCAGAACGTGATGAACATTGAGCTGGCGCACCTGAAGAAAATGGTGCTGAGGAAAATGCCCCTGAAGAAAATGCGGATCAAATTCCTCGAAGAAAACCCACTCATCCTCGTATTGCAAATGAAGTGCAAATCAAGAAGATCATTGATGACACTGAAGCACCAGATCCTCTCACATTCTCAAAAGCTTCACATTTATCTAACTTTTGTGGGCACTTTGCGTTTGTCTCTATCACAGAGCCCACTAAGGTAGATGAAGCATTTCTGAAGCCTGAGTGGATTCAAGCTATGCAAGAATAATTACATCAGTTCGAGCTCAACAACGTCTGGGAACTGGTCAAACGTCCAGATCCTCGCAAGCACAACATTATTGGCACAAAGTGGATCTACCGCAACAAGCAAGATGAAAATGGCCTTGTGGTGAGGAATAAGGCACGGCTTGTAGCTCAAGGCTACACACAGGTTGAAGGAATTGACTTCGATGAAACTTTTGCACCAATTGCTAGACTTGAGGCTATTCGCATATTACTTGCCTATGCTAACCATCATGATATTATCTTACAACAAATGGATGTGAAAAATGCATTCCTCAATGGTAAGCTTGAGGAAGAAGTATATGTTGCTCAACCCCTAGGTTTTGAAGATCCAAAGAATCCCGACAAAGTCTTGAAGCTCAACAAGGCCCTGTATGGCCTCAAGCAAGCCCCTCGGGCGTGGTATGATACCTTGAAGGAATTCTTCATGAAGAAAGGCTTCAAACCCGGTTCACTCGACCCAACTCTTTTCACTAAGTCTTATGGTGGTGAATTGTTTGTGTGCCAAATACATGTTGATGATATCATTTTCGGCTGTACTGACCAACGATATAGTGATGAATTTGCCTATATGATGAGTGAAGAATATCAAATGTCTATGATGGGAGAGTTGAAATTCTTTTTAGGTCTTCAAATTCGTCAACAGTGCAACGGAATATTCATATCTCGGGAGAAATACCTCAAGGACGTATTGAGGAAATTCGCCATGCAAGATAGCAAAGGGGTCAAAATTCCAATGCCCACAAATGGCCATCTATGCACTAATGAAAATGGTAAAGACTTCGATCAAAAGGTATACCGCTCCATGATTGGCTCTTTATTGTACCTATGTGCATCTAGGCCGGATATTATGCTTAGTGTTTGCATGTGTGCCCGATTTCAAGCTACCACTACAAAAAAAAGACACATCCGTGACATTTTGGGCCGAACGAATTTTTTTCTGTCATACATATGACATTTCTATGACGATAATTGTGACAAAACCCGGTATCATCATAGATGTGGTGGGATCCTACTTCTATGACAACAAATCATGACAGAAAATGGGCTTTTCATACTGGGCGGGCCGGAGACGCAGCTGCATGACATTCCTTGGGCCGTCCATGATGGAAAAAACCATGGTTGAAGCGAGGGGGAGGAAATTTTCGGGGAGTTGCCACTTATGGTGGGAGGTCGGGGGCAGAGCGATGCGCGTTTCTCTCGTACACGTACGCGCGTGTGTGCGAGGCATTGGCTCTAACTGAACCCGAGCGAGGCGTTGGGCTCTAACTGAACCCGAGCGATTGCACTGCAGGCTACGCGTTACTGAACCCGAGCGATCGATCGATGGCTGTTAACTGAACCTGATGGAGTGATTCTTTCGCTACTGCTGCTAACTGAAGCTGATC
>NC_041387.1:220249970-220253804 GCF_002162155.2 Triticum dicoccoides | reverse complement strand
CAGTGAGCGGTGGCGTTGCCTCTGGATGAACAGTAACCCGTGGTGTGGAGGGCTGGATGAACAGTAGACGGTGGAGGAGTGGCCGTGGAGGGGTGGTTGAACAGGACCCCGTGGTGTGGAGGGCTGGATGAACAGTAGACGATGGAGGGGTGCCCGTGGAGGGGTGGTTGAACAATAGTCGGTGGAGTAGCACGCGGTGGAGGCTGGATGAACAGGAGCCCGTGGAGGCTGGAGGAGGTCGACGGTGGAGATGAACAGTATCCCGTGGCCCGTTTTGCGGTACGCCACACCCCTCCCGATGAACAGGACCCCAGTTTCGATCGTAGCGCTCCGACACAAGCCCGTTTCGTCCGTTTTGCGGTACGCCACACCCCTCCTGATCAACAGGACCCCGTTTTGATCGTAGGAGGTCCGTTTCGTCCATTTTGCGGTATGCCACACCCCTCCCGATCAACAGGACCCCTGTTTCGATCGTAGGAGGTCCGTTTCCTACGTTTTGCGGTACGCCACACCCCTCCCGATCAACAGGACCCCGTTCCGAACGTAGGAGGTCCGTTTCCTCCGTTGTGCGGTACACCATGCCTCGTTTCCATCGCCTGTTCTGTCCAAGCCAGTTGGCTCCCACGCGTTCCGTTGCCTCCCGATGAACACGACGCATTCCGTTGCCTCCCCATGACACGACGCATTCCGTTGCCTCCCCATGAACACGACGATGACTCTGTTTCTCTGTTCCGACCCAACAATGTACATATGCGCGAGTAGGCGTTCGAGACCCCGCCCGTATGTACGTACGTGGCCGTATTTTCTTTCTTGCACCCTGGCCGCTGTACGTATGTGTACATGCTACGTGCGGGCCTCTACTACGACACGTACGCGCCTCTACTACGACACGTGCGCGCCTCTACATCGACCAGTATATATGTACGTACACGTTTGCGACCAGAATGACAATGCTGCGTACGCTTCAACCAGGTGGGTCCTGACTGCCAGGCAGTTCCTTGCGTGCGAAAATGTAGCTGGTGGGTCCCAGCAGTCAGAGGGGCGAATCGTTTTTTTTGCCCGGACGCACTTCCTTTGCGTGCGAAGATGTAGCTGGTGGGTCCCAGCAGTCAAGGGGGCGAATCATTTTTTTTGCCCGGACGCACTTCCTTGCGTGCGAAGATGTAGCTGGTGGGTCCTAGCAGTCAGGGGGCGAAACATTTTTTTTGCCTGGAAGCACTTCCTTGCGTGCGAAGATGTAGCTGGTGGGTCCCAGCAGTCAGGGGGAAACTTTTTTCACGAAATACGGTGGCCCGTCCGGTGGTCCCCGCTGTCAGGTGGAGGAATCAATATTTTCTGCGTAATAAGGAGGCACTTCCTTGTTGTGGCCGTGGACCCAGCTGTCAGCCTCTCCACGTACAATGCACGTCCGATGGAAGTCGTTCCTTGACCACGTTGACCACGTCGCGCTGAGAGCACCACGGCAGTGGACGACGGCAAGGCCTAGGAAGGGGACGACTCGGAGCCAGGGAAGACGCAGCAGTGGATGCCCACGCGAAGAGGAGTACGAGGGTTCACTGGTTCGGCTGCGATGTGAGGCTGTTGTCGCCGCAGAATAACAGGGGGTGTGTGTGAGTAGAGGGATGGCCTGACCAGCGGTGGGAGTAGTAGGGGCGGTGAGGCCTCCGCGGCATCACAACCGGCCACGGGAGGCAGGAGCATGCGGCACGACCGGCGCTGGTTTGGGCGGCTGGAGTAAGAAGACCAGATGTTGAAGAAGCACTACAACCGTTGGATGAACATCGTACGGTAACAGGAGCTAGAATGGTTCATATTGACTAAGTTGACAAAGCCCTCCGTCCCCGTCAACTTGGTAGGCCCACAAGTCAGCCTCCCAGTATGCTGGGTTCCAGCTGGCAGGGGGAGTATTCATTTTTTTGTGCGTAATAAGGAGGCATTTCCTTGTGTGCGAAGATAGCTGGTGGGTCCGACAAGTCAGCGGGGGGCACTTTTTTTTCGCGAAATACAGAGGCCCTTTCGGTGGGTCCCAGATGTCAGGTGGAGGAATCATTATTTTGTGTGTAATAAGGAGGCATTTCCTTGTGTGTGGCCGTGGACCCAGCTGCCAGCCTCTCCACGCATAGTCTACTTCCGATGGAGTCGTTCGTTGACCAAGTTGACCATGCCGTGCCGAGCGCATCCAAGGTGGTGGACGACGGCAAGGCCTCGGACAGTAACGAGCCAGAGATGGGAAGACGCGGGAGTAGAGTCGCAGACAGAGAGGTGTACGAGGGTTAACTGGCTCTAGTGCGGTGTAGTTCGGCAGTCGGTGGAGAAGAACATGAGGTGTGGAGGGGTGGAGGGATGGCCTGGCCAACGGTGGAGTAGCGCTTCATAGCGAAGCGTGCTAAGCAGAGCTGCTAGCAGCAGTAAGCGGGAGGTGGTCCCGGCGGCGTTGGAGGAAGAAGACGAGAGATTGAAGATGGATGTCGGTCGTTGGATGTAAATCCAATGGCTAACATGTTAGAATCGTTTGTTGACTAAATTGACAATGACTTCCGTTGGCTTCGACCTATTGGCCCACATTTCAGCCTCCAAAAATGTGGCACATATTCAACCCATTTTTTCAGAATTTACAGTCTTTTTTTTGCGCGGCAGAATTTACAGTCAATTTGATCTTTTTTTGAATTACAGCCATTAGCTGGGCTCGGTGAACAATTAATGGAGCGTCCATGCGGTCCATTTATTTTAATTCCTAAAAAATTACAGGCCATTTGCACTTTATCTAGATACACGATTTTGCTAGGCTGATTCTAATTATAATGTTGGGTTGGGCCAGCAATGTTATCAAAAAATAAAAAAGGGCTGAGCATTTTGTTATAAATATATTTAAATAATAAGTGATATTATTACATTTGTCCTTAAATCTTACCAAGATTTTGTACACAATCACTAGGATTTTCGTGCCAAAACAATCCGGGATTTTATTTGTGAAGAAATTATTTTTATAAGTTAATAAGATGTGGGATATTGTTTTCTTACATATGTAAGTATCTGTTAAATATATGATGATCATAAAAATAATATATAATAACATATAAAATAATTTAAATATATATAATATAGTTAGAAGGGAAACATAAGTTGTACCTGGCGTTCCTATTCTTATATAGAAAAATAGAACAGACCTCTGCGTTTTCTTCAAAAAAATACATAAATTGGGCTGCCAAAAATAAAACCTCGGATGGGAGGTCCAAAGGCCGGTCGATACATGACGACCCTAAGAAAATACAAACAGGCCCTCCCATCCGAGGTCATGGGCTGCGCATGTTAAAAATGAAAGCCTAGACGGGGCAGCCCAAAACCATGTCCAACACTTGCCAAAACTTCGTCCCTCGTTTTCTCTGTGTTTCGCACACTCGACATTGTGTGGGCATTTTGACTGTGCATCATATGAAGATGTGTTATGCATGAATGTTGATCAGCATGATGTGAACTGGCTGGTAGTTCCATTTTCGACCATGAATAAAACTTCCAACATGATGTTAACCCTGTTTGAAAAGGCTGTGTTAATATAAATGTTCTGCCTCTGAAAGTTGCAATTTCTTATCTGAAACTGAACTTGCAGTTTCTTATCTGAAACCGAAATTGCAGTTTCTTCTCATCTGCACTTTTATACTCCTATGAAACTACATTTTTTAAGTGCTAAAAATAGATCTCTAGAATTCATAAAATTCTTCATATGCTCAATACTGCAAATCTCAAATCTGAAAGTACTCACAAAATACACAACACAAAACACAATTCACAACCTGCAAATACTGACAACCCTAAGCTCCTCCTGACAATTCACAA
>NC_041387.1:220221827-220249798 GCF_002162155.2 Triticum dicoccoides | reverse complement strand
GGGCAGCCCCCTCCTATTCCTCGGCAGCAGACAGCCGCCCCGTGAGACGATGTGAACGGCGAGGGAGACGATGGCGGGGAAGCGTCGTTGGGCCAACTGCTTTTCTCCTCTTGTAGTTGGGTTCGGTCGACGAAGACTCCATCGGCTCGCTCAGGCAGGACACCCTCACAAACGGCACCCTGTAGATGCTCGATCCTTCAATCTTTGGTGGATGCTCCATCTGGGATCGATACTCCCACCACCGCTCCCTCACAATCGGATTCGGTGAATCTGTTTGCTCCATGGCCCAGAGGAGCAGCTCTATGTACTCCGGAGCGACTCCCTCCATGAGTATCGCCGCCGTTTCGCTCTGTTGCAGATATTTGGCCATGGATGTCACCGTCGCCACTAGTTGGTCCTTGTTGTTAAACCAAGACTTTATCTCCAACATCCTAGCTAGCTTCACAGGGTCGCCGTCTGCGATCCTCACGTATCGGTTGTACTCCTCCATCGATCTACTTCTCCACATCACCTTCACTCGCCGGCGGTGGTTTTTAAATGGAAGAGGAGAGGAGCAGCGCTGGCTTTGGATTAGAATGGGAGAGGAGCGACGCTGGTTTTGGACTGGAACAGGAGAGGAGGGGCGGTGGTTTTGAAATGGAAGAGGAGAGGAGCGGCGCTGGATTTAGATTGGAACAGGAGAGGAGCAGCGGTGGTTTAAGAGGAGAAGAGCGGAAGAGCGGCACTGGTCTTGGAAGTATTTTTTTGTTGTTTTGCGTATTTTGGGTCAAAGTTTGACCATGTACTGTATGTGACAAGCAAAATGTGAATGCATGTCACCAAAAATTGTATCGTTTGGTTTGTATCTGAATGTACTTTCAAATTATATTATTTTTGCAACGTATAACATATATTTTATGTGTGAAAATCATGGTCAATTATGACCCAGAATAAAAGGGACACTAGTTAATGTGGGGTCGCTTTCTTAATTGAAGGGTAAATTGATTTTGATTTTGATCCAGTCACAGCGCGCCGGCCCTCTCGCCCAATCCTAAATCGCTGCCGCACGCTCCTCTCCCTCTTATCCATTGCAAAACCACCTCCTCTCCTCTCCATCATCTCCATTCCACAACCACCGTCTCGCCTCTCCCTCTTCTGATCTTCTCCATTGTAAAACCACCTCCTCTCCTATCCATCATCTCCATTCCAAAACCATCTCCTCTCCTCTCCATCATCTCCATTCCAAAACCACCGTCTCGCCTCTCCCTCTTCTGATCTTCTCTCCATTGCAAAACCACCTCCTCTCCTCTCCATCATCTCCATTCCAAAACCACCGTCTCGCCTCTCCCTCTTCTGATCTTCTCTCCATTGCAAAACCACCTCCTCTCCTCTCCATCATCTCCATTCCAAAACCACCTCCTCTCCTCTCCCTCTTATCTATTGCAAGACCACCGTCTCTCCTCCCATCTTCCAAAGCTAGCACCGGACCACTCAGAACGACATCTATGGAGAGGATGCAGTAGCGAATCAGGCAGATCGCCGGCGGCGTCCAGGCAAAGTTACCCAGGTTGAAGGAGATCCTTAGTTGGTTTGACAATGAGTGGGAGATTTCTCGGACAGTGCGGGCCATGTGGCAATGTATGCGAAAGAGTGAGACAGCGGTGATGAGGGCGGCGATGTACATGTACTCCTTGACGGCAGTCACGCCGCAGTCCTCCGAGTTCATCAAGTATCTCCTATGGGCGATGGAGCAGACAGATTCGCCCGAGGCGAGAATCAGGCGAAGGTGGTGGGCATACAGGTCGAAGGTCGAGCACCCAGAGGATAACAAATCGATCGAGTATGGTGTGCCGTTCGTGAGGGTGCAGAGCCAGCCGGAGCCACAGGAGTATTCGTTCTCCCACTGCAAGAGGAGGCCGGATGGCGCGACGTCGCTTCCCCGCCGTTCTCCACGGTTCCCTCGACACTCGCCTCGTTTCAACAGCGGCGGTAGGGTTTAAGGTAAGCTTCGCACTAACCTAATCTTCCACCTGCTCATGCTTACAATCAGTGTGACAACTAATGAAAATCATGCTTACAATCAGTCTCCGAGTACTACGCCAATCACCCTAAAATAGCTCTGGACCTTTGGGTCAAAGTTGTGACACAGTGTACAAATAAAGAGTAGATTGGTGCTTCTTTCAGAAAAAAGTACTCCCTAGAAAACTGCTAATATAAGCTACTAGTATTTGGTTAGAGGATTTGCTGCCGAGAAAGATCCATCCACAGAGAGCGCCACACATCCCACTAGTTGTGGTGGATGCCAATGCGTGTATGCAGCATGCTTGGTGTCGGTAATTTTTACTTGGCACACCTCGCACTCTGCATATATGACGGTTCCATGCGTACATTTGTGCAGTTCCACCAAAATGTAGCTGAATAACCCTGTTTGCACAGATAATAAAAAAGCGTGATTACATTATAGTGGCACTAGTTGATGAAACACACAAAATAAATAGAAGAAAATATTGCGATAGTATCATAGTATGCCATGCTGCAAGGGCGAGATGGGCCCTGCGACGCCTCATACGGTACGCCCCATACTGGACATCGTCCCAAGTCTCCCAGATACACCTTCTGCCAGTGATGAACATCAGTGTACAGCAGTAGTACAAGGAGGTGCCTTGAGACATTCAAATCTCTATTTTTGTACATATCAACTAAAATTAAGCACCCCAGTTTGCAGAAACGCTTAAACACTAACAATGGGACTAGTTGATGAAACATACTTTAACAAAGAGAAGCACTTTCTTTATCTACATTGGAAATGAAATGATAGAGATGACACTCGCTCTATTTTAACTGTATTATTACTTCATTTTATAAGTGACACTATGGTCGAGCAGGTGGCAAACGAGGTGCACCGTGCGTCACAAGGATGGAGGCCGGGGGTGCTTAGACTGGGATGCTGAAGCTGGCTCTTTCAGTCACCAACATGGATGATTCAATTCATGGGACCTTTTGGTGCAGTTCACCTAAAATGAAGCAATGTCCCGTGAGCTAGCAGCTTCTTCTTCAAAATTTTTAAAGAAAAGGGCTCCAGCCCCGGTTACATTTCCATCAGAAAACGAAACCCACAGAGCTTCTTCTTCATTAGTTGCAATAAAATTGAGCAACATCAAGGTTGGTTGTGAAGCTCCTGGAATGCTCAACTATAATTTGGATATCATTTGTGCAGTTCAACTAAGATCGAGCGTGAAATGTATATCTCTGTTTGCACAAAAAAGGTGGAAAGGAGGGTGACTAACAAGTGATGAAACATGCATCAAATGAAAACAAGCATGTTCCTTATCTAAATGGCAATCCTACAAGGACAATAGCAATTTCTAAAGAAGTGGCATTGCTAGATATTAGTGTGGGCATTAGGATTAACTATGACAACCGTTAAATACGACATTACTTTGGGCACAGGAGAGTAGGCAGGCCAGGACAGTTGCATTTCTAACGAAAAGAACCAACTTATCTTAATGGGAAATTTTAGCAGGACATGTAAAGAAGTGCCATTGATTCATATTACTGGAGGCATTACATTGAAAACAACATTGGTTTAACGTGTCCTTACTTTTAACAGTGCGACTGCTACATTTTACCAGTGGCACTACATAAGAGTGGCTCGGGGCAACAAACATCAGAACATGATATCTGGATTGGTCCCATTTTTGTTCGGTATAGCCACCTTATACTGTGTGAGGCTAGCAAATCTAGTGCTGGACTTACTCTGTTGACTTGTCCTCGAGTCCCCACTTTCTTTCCTTTTTCAACCAAGAGATCGGGTTTATATTGAGTTTGTACTGCATTTCCCTTTATTTCCCTATTAGACCTAGAGACCAATTGGATAGCCAGTCTCTTCTACTTTTCGCCCCCATCATTTCCTCTTTCGACCAAGTCCTAGATTCAGGTAACAAATCCTCCCCCACCCCACCCCCTTTCTTCCTTGTTTGAACCAAGTAGTACTAGATTCGAGAGCATGAACTAGTTTTACCTCTTAAACATAAAAAATAGGTGGTTTTCGAACAGCCGATCGATCCTATCTACGAGGGGCCCTGAGAAATAGTGAAAGTTACAAATGTAGCGACGTCAGGAGCTCAAGAAGTAGAGCAAGGCCGGTTTCGAAGGAAGTTATACCTGATGGTCGCCGGGATGTCGCTAGGTGGGCGGCTGGAGGCCGGATCTGCCCACAATACGGCAGCAAGGAAGAAGGGGTCGGAGGCCCTCCCTCGCCAGCGGTGCTTGGGAGAGAATGGCAAGGTAGGCTGATCGGGACGCGCCCAGCAGTGGGTAAGATCCATCGCCGAGGATGACTGAGGGAGTCCTGGACTAGGGAGTGTCCGGATAGCCGAACTACCATCATCGGCCGGACTCCAAGACTATGAAGATACAAGATTGAAGACTTCGTCCCGTGTCCGGATGGGACTTTCCTTGGCGTGGAAGGCAAGCTTGGCGATACGGATATGTAGATCTCCTACCATTGTAATCGACTCTATGTAACCCTAGCCCTCTCCGGTGTCTATATAAACCGGATGGCTTTAGTCCGTAGGACGAACAACAATCATACCATAGGCTAGCTTCTAGGGTTTAGCCTCCTTGATCTCGTGGTAGATCTACTCTTGTAACACACATCATCAATATTAATCAAGCAAGACGTAGGGTTTTACCTCCATCAAGAGGGCCCGAAACTGGGTAAAACATCGTGTCCCTTGTCTCCTGTTACCATCCGCCTAGACGCACAGTTCGGGACCCCCTACCCGAGATCCGCCGGTTTTGACACCGACATTGGTGATTTCATTGATAGTTCCTCTGTGCCGTCACAATCAGGAAGGATGCCTTTTCCCGTCTTTAAAGACGGCGCCGTCGTCAAGGGAGCTTTGGCCGCCGGCCAAACTATCCAACTAGGTGGTTTTCTTATGACCGCCTGTTCGGCCACCGCTCCGACGATGACCTCTCAGGTCATCAAAAGCGATCTTCATGTCAGCTCGGAATTCGCCGAGCAGTTAGATCCGATTGAGCTCTCCTCCGTAAACGAGCTCTTGGATCGCATCGCCGCCCTGGGAGTCACTACAGACTACGATCAGATTGGTCTTAAAACTGATCTGAGAGAGATTAACTCTCCCCAGGCTACCCACCATGTTGTTGTGGTAGAGGAACAATGCGGCGACTCTTCTTCTATGTTAAAAACCAGCTATGTCCGGATTCCCAATCCCTCCATGCCGGATTCCCGCGGAGAGACGGATGTCAATCAAATACTGAACCTAAAGTCAGGTATTAGACCAGATTTGTTGGAAGGCATCCAACAAACCAAGCTTCCAAATCCGGAAACTTCTTGGCCTTTGAGCCTCAGATCGGGCGGGGTTCCGAACTTAATTCCACCCGCCCACCCAAACATAAGCGATCTATGTCAAATATGGCAAGAGCCCGATGAAACAGTACATCATTACTGGGCCAGATTCCTCCTGGTTATGAACAGGATAAAGGACTGCCGTGAAGAAAGCGCGATTTCAATTTTTTGCAACAATTGCACGGACAAGGGAATCATAAACGCCATAAGTCGTCGTGAAGTTACACGCTTCGCTGACCTAGCGACCATTGTACAAAAATACTGTGCAATGGAGAGTGCCTGGAAAACTGAAACCAGGTTTTGGGACAATCCGGCCCTGAATACAACCCAGTCCGAAATAAAAGGGTGCTTCATACTCAAGCACCTGGATTAAAAACCAAAAAGCAAAATCCCCCTAAAGGGCACGGAACCGTACTGGAGGGATGGCTCAACGGACCCTGCAAAATCCACAGTACGAAGGGCGCCACTCCAACACATAGCCTTCGAGCATGTTGGATACTACGGCAGGTGGCCAAATGTGGCGAAGGCTTTCTAGCCCTGGACAACCAGCCCAATAGTACCAGTACGGTATTAACAGTCTTCGAGACTTTCGATCAAATAACATGCGGAAACGAACAATCCGCAGCCTCGCCGAAGTCTACCAAGTAGCAACAACGAATCCATGGAGCGACACAGCTATCACCTTCAATGCCAGCGATGCACCTAAATTCCGAACAACTCGAGCACCAGCCGCATTGGTCCTCCGTCCGATGGTGGACGGCTTTCGTCTTACCAAGGTACTCATGGATGGCGCAGCGGATTAAACCTCATCTATGAGGAAACCCTCCAAAAAATGGAAATTTACTGGAGCTGCATTGAGCGAAGCAGCACAACCTTCAGGGGAATAATCCCTAGTCAAGAAGGACGCTGCACAGGAAAAATCACACTAGACGTAGTGTTCGGCTCGCCGGACAACTACAAGTCCGAAGAGGTCACGTTCCAAGTGGCCCCATTCGGCAGCGGATATCACGCCTTGTTAGGGCGAGAGGCATTCACAATCTTCCAAGCTATACCCCATTACGGGTACATGAAGCTCAAAATGCCCGGGCCCAATGGAATAATCACTCTCGTCAGTGATCCAGATATAGCACTCCACGCTGAAAATAAGACAGCCGCACTGGCCCTAGAGGCATTATCCAAAGCCCTAGCGGCAGAGGAGCTCACTGCGCTGTGCTCCACGGTGGATAGGGACGATGTGATACTCGATAAGAGGTCTAAGTCCACCTCTTTTTAACCAGCAGACGAAATAGTCAAATTCCAGGTCCATCCAACGGACCCCACAAAGACGGCCTCCATTGGGGCACAATTAAATCCTGATGTAGAAGCCGCACTACGAGGATTCATTCGGGAAAATTGGGACATTTTCGCCTAGCACCCTTTAGACATGCCAGGAATCCCACGCAGGCTGGCAGAGCACAGCCTAAATATCCTAAAAGGATTCGAGCCAGTCAAACAGGCTCTTCGGCGATTTTCCAAACCCAAAAGACAGGCAATGGGAGAGGAGCTAGCCAAACTCTTAGAAGCCGGATTCATCAGAGATATAAAACATCCGGACTGGCTAGCCAACCTGGTAATGGTACCAAAAAAGGACAAATCCTGGCGCCTTTGTGTCAATTTCAAAGACCTTAACAAGGCCTGTCCAAAGGACCCTTTCCCTCTCCCTCGCATCGACCAAATCATCGATGCTACCGCAGGGCACGATTCATTGTGCTTCCTCGACGCATACTCCGGATACCACCAAATCAAGATGGCGGAAAAAGACCAGGCCGCAACGGCATTTATTACTCTATACAGACCATTCTGCTTCAACACAATGCCCTTCGGACTCAAAAACGCCGGCGCAACATATCAGCGCATGATTCAGACATGTCTGGCCACCCAGATAGGCAAAACAGTAGAGGCATACGTAGACGATGTGGTCGTCAAGACCAAACACGTCGAAACTCTAGTAGACGACTTGAGGGTGACATTCGACAACCTCCGAGCATATGACATTAAGCTCAACCCGGAAAAATGTGTTTTCGGCATACCAGCCGGAAAGCTCTTGGGCTTCGTTGTATCCGGTAGAGGAATTGAAGCAAACCCAGCCAAGATCCGAGCTCTGTCACAATTGGATATCCCAAAAGACCTCAAACAAATACAAAAACTAACTGGATGCGTGGCGGCTCTAAGCCACTTCATCTCCCGTTTGGGAGAAAAGGCGCTGCCCCTCTATCGCCTCCTCCGGCGCACCAAACATTTCGAATGGATAGATGCTGCCACGGCCGGACTCGAAGAAATTAAGGTCGTATTGGCAACAAATCCGGTCCTGGCCGCGCCCAACCTGGGCGAACCGATGTTGTTATATATCGCAGCAACACATCAAGTTGTCAGCGCGGTACTCGTCATCGAACAAGAAACAGAAGGGCACAAATTCCCTCTTCAAAAACCAGTGTACTACGTATCCACTGTCTTAACTCCATGCAAGTCCCGGTACCCACACTATCAAAAGATAGCGTATGCGGTGTTCATGGCATCCCGGAAGCTGCGACACTACTTTCAAGAGTGTTCCATAACGGTGGCCTCCGAAGTACCTCTCAACAACATTATAAACAATCGCGATGCGACGGACAAGATTGCAAAATGGGCCATTGAGTTATTACCATTTGATATAACCTACAAACCACGGCGAGCTATCAAGTCGCAAGTTCTGGCTGCCTTCATCGCCGAATGGACCGAAGCCGAACTCCCTAAAGAGTACGGCGCATACTCCAATTGGATCATGCGACGGCTCCAAAATGTTGGTTGGCTTGGGGGCTGGCGTCATCTTGACGTCCCCAACCGGAGACACAGTCCAATACATGCTTCAAATAATGTACACGGACTCCTACAATGCAGCCGAATACGAGGGCCTTCTACATGGCCTCCGGATGGCAATTTCCATGGGTATTCAACGCCTAGAGGTGCGCGGGGATTCAAACCTTGCAATATCCCAAGTAAATGGAGACTTTGACTCCAAGGATCCGAAAATGGCAGCCTACCGTAACACTATCCTAAAAATGTCAGCCCGGTTCGAAGTACTCGAATTCCACCATGTAGCCCGGGATAATAACCAGGCAGCAGACGTGTTGGCACGCATTGGCGCAAAACGCGACGCCGTCCCTCCAAACATCTTCCTGGAGGGGCTCTTTAAGCCATCCGTGTTATGGGAAGAGGTGTTCGGAAATAATAATCCGAAACCAACTGCATCACCTAACGCAGAACATTCTGACACAATCGGTGGCTCAGCCAATGAAATAACAGATTCAGCCCATGAAATACTGGCAGTAATTGCCCCGTGGACGGAACCATTCCTAGCCTATTTAATCAGGCAGGAACTTCTCGAAGACCAAAATGAGGCCCGCTGCATAGTTTGGCGATCTAAAGCCTACAAGGTCCATGAGGGAGAACTTTATAAGAAAAGCACAACCGCAGTCCTTCAAAGGTGTATCTCCAAAGAGGAATGGCGAAATCTCCTGGCTGAAATTCACGCCGGACTCGGCGGGCACCACGCCGCCGCCCGGGCCCTTGTAGGCAAGGCCTTCCGTACATGATTTTATTGGCCGACCGCCCGGGCAGATGCTCAGGACTTAGTCCAACGATGCGTTGGTTGCCAGCTCTTTGCTAATCAGAGCCACATGCCACCCACCGCCCTCAAAACTATACCCATTACTTGGCCATTCGCGGTCTGGGGGCTTGACATGGTTGGACCCCTTAAAGGGGGAACCGACAAGCACAAATACTTATTGGTCATGGTGGACAAATTCACCAAATGGATAGAGGCCAAGCCGGTTAAAATGGCAGAATCCGGACCTGTGATAGACTTCATATCCGGGGTAGTACACCGTTTTGGCGTCCCCCACAGCATCATCACTGATAACGGCACGAATTTCACGGCCGACGAGGTTAAACTCTGGTGCAAAAACATGGGCATCAAGCTCGACTACGCTTCAGTCTACCACCCTCAAACTAATGGTCAAGTGGAACAAGCAAATGGTCTAATCATGAACGGCATCAAACCCAGATTAGTGCGGTCCCTCATGGAATCTAACACACACTGGGTAGAGGAGCTCGACTCCGTACTCTGGGGGCTGCGGACCACACCAAACCACACCACCGGATTCACACCATTTTTTATGGTATACGGCGCTGAGGCAGTTTTGCCCTGCGATATAATTCATGACTCACCTCGCGTGCGCATGTACGAGGAAAGATAAGCCGAGTTGGATCGGCAGGACAGTTTGGACGTTTTAGAGGAGGAGCGCGACGTGACAAAATCCCGTTCCGCATTCTATCAACAGCAGGCTCGAAGATATCAAAGTAGAGAAGTACGGGCCAAAACTTACAATGTTGGCGAGCTAGTTCTACGCCTGCTGGACAAGAAAAAGGACAAACTTAAGCCTAAATGGAAAGGTCCCTTCATCATCGACCAAGTCCTTACTAGAGGTGCATACCGTCTACGCAACGCATCTGACAACCGACTCGAGCCAAACCCATGGAACGCAGCCCGTCTCCGAAGATTTTACGCCTAGCGCCGGACTCAGGGTTCGTCTCCTTCCTCCGTCCACCTTTCATGTTTTTTCGCTGTCTTTGTTTTCCCTCCTTTTTCCTCCCCCTTTCAGTACAAACCTCTTAAGGGCTAATCTGCACTTTGTTCGCACTCACTCGATGTGCTACTCGCACTCGTTATACCTGGGGGCTTCTTTAACAGAAGCTTATTTATTTGGGCTTCATGCCCACCACATGTGTCACACTTCCGCATGTACCTTTTGATCACCATTATATGCATCGATATGACTTAAGTTTTGGCCAAGACGGGTTGCCTGGCTCCTGTGCTTACCCCTACATTCCCGATTGTTCGGCTAGGAGGTAAAGGGAGCACCTCTGCGATTGTTACCGCTGGGTCAGCCGGATGTGTACCTCAGACTGGGTGAAGCCGAAGCCTAGCGTTCTTAAGGGAATATTCGGTCGGTGACCTGAGAGATGATTTATTACTTACTTATTTATCTTCCTCCAGATGCTTTGTCTGCTATTTTCGCAGTCCGGACATGCACTTTAGGGCATGCCTCCCAGGGAAAGGAACCCTTAACGGAACTATTCTCCCTGCAAGATGTTTCTTACTAACCATGTAATATAACATAGCTAGTTGGGCACTTTTCTGATAAAGCAATTATGACCCCTACGCCTTGTCTCCATGCATGCCCCAGTTCTTTTATAACCGTAAGGGTATTCGGACACACTACGGACTGTTGGGTCCCGAGGTTGAAGCGAAAAGGTCCGCAAAGTCAAACGATCTACAATCCGGCTAGAAGGCATTTTACATGTCATTTTAAAATTACATCGTCAAACAGACTGATTGTACTCCTCTTCAATCCCATCTAACAGGCTGTCTAATTTACAGTCCTGTTGGGAATATTTCGCGGCCAACTCTACTTGGCTGTACATCAAGCTCACAGGGATCTCCTTCCCATCGGGCCCCATAGGTCCGACCTCGGCCATGTGGTTTGGGTCAGCCTTCGGGTACCGCGTCTTCACCATGGCCCAGGCCTCCCTAGCGCCTTGACGGCAGGCCGACATCTTCCACAGACGGAGATGTCGCCGTACTCCCTGAAGCTTCTTAGCAAGCCCTCCAAGGCCCTCAGGTAGGGAGACGGAAGGCCATAAGGCCTGAACGACGCTGCTCATCGCCTGCCGAACACGTTCGTGCAGTTGCAGCAGCTCGGGAAGAGGGTCTCCCATGGAACCAGGCATCTCCTCCGCCGGACGACCCGTGAGCACACCTACAGACACATTTCTATCAATCGACTTCCTCGCCGAACTCTTCTTTTCAAAAGAGTTTGCTCAAGCACTTACTATAAATGCCGCGATGAAGCCGCCGATTCTCCTTTACGGAGTTAGACAGCTGGACCCGAACATCTTTTAGTTCTTCGCCCAGCTAGGTGTTGGCATCTTGGAGTTTGTTCCTCTCCTGCTGCACCCTCATAAGCACCCTCTCACCGGCCTTCAACTGGCGCAGCAGCTGTTGCTTGTCCGGATCTAGTCCGGCACCCTCTGCAATATTATTGTCAGACTATACACACACGCCGCACTTCATAAACTACTTCTTTTTTCAAAATATGAATTACCAGAGGGGGTCTCCGTGGCTCCCCCGGCAGCGGCTAGTGCGGCCTCAAGTTGGGCCTTGCATTCTTGAAGCTCCTGAGACAGGTGGGTATTCTTCTCAGTAAGATCCTGCATAACAAATGATCCTTAAATCAGTTAGTTTAACTATTTTAAGTCTCGGGGGCTACTGGCATATATAACTATTAAAATTCCTTACCCGTATGTCCTTTACATACTGCTCCGTGGCTCTGGTTAAACAATCTTGAGCAGTAGGGAGGTGCGCGTCTCCCGCATTAAAGGCATTTAACGCCTCAGGGGAGAAACACGCGTCACGAAGAACTGTCCGACGGCGCCTGTGATTCATGGCGCTTTCCACCTCAGACCTGGTGGCGGACAACCTGTCGGCATCCTCCGTTGGAGGAGCATCCGGCTCACGCCTTGCGCTCGCCTCCCCCTTCGGACCAGGCGTTGCAGCCTAGCTGGCGGAGGCTTGGTGGGCACCCTCTCCGGACTCAGTCCGGCGAGCGCTCTTTCTCCTGGAAGAATCGTGAGCATTAATATGCCTCCTAGAAGTCTCTCCCTTAAAAGACAATGGTGCACCATACCTTTGCGGCAACGTTTCGATTCGCGCCGCACTCCTCTTCCGCCTGCTAGGCCACACTGACCTCGTTTGATCAGTCGCCGCAGGCTCGGCTTCCCGCCGTAAAGGCACCTCCTGCCAAGCACCATTGGTACACGGTGGTCAGAAATAAGCATTAAAAAGTAACGGTGTCAGGAATTCGGTCGTACTCACCTGGGAAGCCGGACATAAATCGGGGTAGTCAGCCGTAATGGCGACTAAAGCATTGTCTATGCTCAGCTGGTGGAACACCCCGTCAATCAAATCCACCTTTATGTCTGGATCCTCTTCGGAGGCCAGATCAAGGGATATTCCCGAATCCTCATGTTGTCGAGTTGGGCTTTCTATGCCCGCCACATCCCGGCGTATTTCCTGCGTCGAAATCATAAAGTAAGACACTTACCTTTGAAAGCACGGATCAGATATATAAGCGTCCGCTTACCAAGCTCCGAGGGTTATTCATGGAGAATCCATTCAATGGATTCGTGTGGAGGAAGTCCTCCTTCTCCCCCTTGTACAAGCCGGACAGGATCTTCACCAGATCGGCGGCCGATCCCGGCCCCGTGCGGCCATGAAGGGAGGCGTCATTCTCCCCGTTAAAATCCCACATAGGATGGCCCCTATATTGGAGCGGATGCACCCCTCGCATAATGCATGTGTCCATGACTCCAATCATGGTTAATCCGGAATGGGCTAGTAGCCGTATCCGGCCCATCAGATAGTGGACGCTCCTATCATCTTCCCGTTGAGGGCTCCGCGGGCGCCAACTCAGCCGTTTCTTCAGAGGAGCGTTGCTAAACTCCGGGAGGCCGATCCGAACTGGATCCGGCAGCGGGGCGTCTTCCATATAGAACCACTCCGAAGGCGAGTCTTCGGACGCCTTCTTCGGGGTTCCGGATAGATATCCGGTCCCGGCGATGCGCGATATTTCGGCTCCGCCCACTTGATATATCGACCCCCCGTGAGAACGGGGTACGAGGCAAAACAACCTCTTCCATAGCGCAAAATGGGGCTCGATGCCCAAGAACATCTCGCAAAGAGCTACAAAGCCCGCGATGTGCAAAATGGAGCCAGGCGTGAGGTGGTGAAGTTGGAGTCCATAGAACTGCAGGAGCCCTCGGAGAAACGGATGTATAGGAAATCCGAGTCCCCTTATTAAGTAGGGGACGAAGCCCGCTCTCCTTTGGAGGGATTGGGGACGCTCTCCGCCTGCTTCCCACCCTTGTAGGTGGCCAGTCCGGCTCGAACCGGAACCATAAAGGCCGGGGGAAGGTATCCCTCCGCTTGGAGCGTCACTAACTCGCTATGCGGGACTGAGCATCTCCTCCAATCTCCTGGCTGAGGACTGGGAGCGCGAGAAGAGGAGCCGCGTCGATTGTCCATGTTGGAATGGATTTTTTGTCAGATGCGCCTTGATGAGTACTTGCGGAAGGAGGATGGTGTGATTTGGATCTGAATCCTCGCCTCTCTTATAGGCAGCTTATTCGCGCAGCTAGGGGGTAAAACGTAAGAATACCCTGGCTTTTCGCATTCGTACAACACGTGGAAGAAGGCCATTATTGGACGTGGAAGCCAAGGAGCGCAACATTTATGAAGCAACCGGACACGGCAAACACCTGGAGAGTGAAGGAAAACCCGCCTTGCAAACGCCGAAGACAACATACGCGCCGGACTCGTCGTCATTGAAGCCTGGTTCGGGGGCTACTGAGGGAGTCCTGGACTAGGGGGTGTCTGGATAGCCGAACTACCATCATCGGCCGGACTCCAAGACTATGAAGATACAAGATTGAAGACTTCGTCCCGTGTCCGGATGGGACTTTCCTTGGCGTGGAAGGCAAGCTTGGCGATACGGATATGTAGATCTCCTACCATTGTAACCGACTCTGTGTAACCCTAGCCCTCTCCGGTGTCTATATAAACCGGATGGCTTTAGTCCGTAGGACGAACAACAATCATACCATAGGCTAGCTTCTAGGGTTTAGCCTCCTTGATCTCGTGGTAGATCTACTCTTGTAACACATATCATCAATATTAATCAAGCAAGACGTAGGGTTTTACCTCCATCAAGAGGGCCCGAACCTGGGTAAAACATCGTGTCCCTTGTCTCCTGTTACCATCCGCATAGACGCAAAGTTCGGGACCCCCTACCCGAGATCCGCCGGTTTTGACACCGACAACGACCGCGTGAACGTTGCACCTTCTCACCTTCCCCGGCAGAGAGGATCCGGCTGGATCTGTGACCAGTGGTGAGCAGAGAGAGAGAGAGAGTGTGTGTGGCCACCGCTGTCGTATTTAGATCTGGAGAGGCTGAGACAGTGTGAAGAGAGCAACACTAGCAAGCAAGCGCAGAGGCTCCTGCCTATATAGTGGTGTAGTACTTAGTTTTCCTTTGTCTACCGGAGCCGGCTTGACCTCGTCAATGACTGTCGAGAAGTCTTCATGCACGTGGCCCGGAGGCGCAGTTGTCATCATTTTGATCTGAAGCACCGGATTATAACATATAACATGAAAAAATGCCACATGACAAGAAATCATAACCTCACTGCCCAAAGGAGACAACATAATCCCGATGGACAAACTAGACGAGGAACAAAGCTCAAATTAAAGATAAACTCGTAGAAAAGGGGTCCGTCGATAGATGTCCTAATTAACATAGCCGGCTTGACCTAGATGGCAATCGAGTAGTCACTGTTCGTGCATGTGCCCCCAATGACTACCCAACTCAGTTGTCGCTGTTTAACCCACGCAGTGATCCAAAGCACATGACACATAATTTTGCAAGATGACAAGAAACTTTTTTAGATTTCTCACCACAACTACAGCCATGTACAACACAGCCTGCACGATATGTAGACGATAGCCAATCCAGGCGTGTCTGCTGGAGTCTGGTCACATGCATGGACGAACTGATCTTCCGTGTCTTGCAGGGATCGTCCAGGCACCAACGTAGTACAACACTTCTCTAGTACTATCGCTCGCCTCCCTCTTCTATTAAGTCACCCGACTTGCGGGGCCGGGGAGCGTGCCTATGGTCAGTTCTCAATTGCCGTCCCACATGTGTGTGCGAACGCAATATGACGCGCGTTCCATTCGGAGAGCAGCGTGCCAGACCGACCGACCATCTGGGGTGCGACGCGAACGCGACGGGCATGCTGTATACTCCGTACATGTGTACCGCCGTTTTCTAGACGCTTTGCTCCATGGTGCGGGCGCAATCCATGGATACAAAATTAGTATACTATATACTATTTAAAAGTCGAGGGCGGGGCTTTTCCTGCCCGGTAGGCGGCGGGACAGTTCCACCTAGTCGGTTCGACGAAGACGCGAGAAGACGAGGGAGTAGGCTGCTGCAAACGTAGGGCTGTGTGATTTGACAGCGAGTTATTGCTGGATAGGTGGGGCCCCGTGATTTGACTTGCCATTATCATTTTAACAGCGGCGCTACGACCGACGTGAGTCTCTTGATTCCCGACCACCTCCATACAGGTGCCTCTCCCAATGCTCCACCATGTAGTAGTAGAGGCTGGCTCTTGCATGAGAGCCCACTTCTCCACTTTTTCCTTGCCTCTCTTTCCTCCACATATGCAAAAATGCCATATAAATGGCACTATTGTACTTACTTGCTCCTACAGGTGCTTGAGCTTGCCACATAGGCATAAAGTCTAATGTGGCAAGTTAATCAAGAAGAGAGAGACTAGTTCGGTGACCCAAGGAAGAAATGGTGCTACACGCCTGTACCTAGGTGAAAAGACAATTTTGAGTCTATAGCTAATTAAATGAAGCAAACTTAGCAACACTATTTCATTGGAAGAGGTCACTCCTTGGCAAATGCAATAAATACTAGTACTCCCTGTGTCCCATTATATAAGAACGTTTTTGACACTACACTAGCTAGTGTCAAAAACGTTCTTATATTATGGGACGGAGCGAGTATGAAGAAAGAGATAGAGAGGAGTAAAAAACACTTATACCAACCTTATAGCCAACCTTGTTGTAGTATGAGTGACTAAGTGATGACTATGTATGACATGCCAACATCAGATAGCCTAACGAACCATGTTAAATCTCCAAGGGCGCGACCACGCGAGCGACGCGACGGTCGTGGTAGGCGCGACCATGATAACGGTTGCTGGCAGCCCTTGGATCTGAGATCAAACGGTCGCATGCTAAGTTGCTGAAAATTTTAAGAATAACCCTCCAGGATAGGATATTCACCCATAGGTCTAGAATCACGCCATGCAACCATTCGATCTCAGATCCAAGGGCTCTCGGAATCCCGTATCATGGGAGAATGGAAAGCCACTACCCTGCCATTCGCACGCTGGCAGTTCGCTCCTACTCGTCCCCGCATGTCCTTTAATACTACGGCGGTTAGATCCTAGTCGTCCCGTCCATTCACGTTACGACAGTTCCAGTAATCCTAACCCTCCTCCCAAATCCATGGTGTCCCAAATCTCCCCGATCGACGGTGAGTACAAGGTTAGAACCATCACCAGCGATGAGTTCGACGTCATCTACACCCGTACTTCCGCGACGGTGAAAGGATGCCTTTCTCGCTTCAGACGCATGTTCGAAAACTCACATGATGAGTGGGTCGCTAGGCTAGATGTTGAGTACACCACAGTCGTGGGACGAGAGAAGGATCTAAAGGATGAAGAGAGGAAGAAGCCCGCCGTGATCCAGGTTTGTGTACATAACATTTTCTTGGTCTACCACATATGCCATGCCGACGTTGAGTGCCAGAATTTTAAGAACTTCCTCGAGGAAAAAATAGTCAAATTCATTACTGTAGACTTTAAGAACGACAAAGAAGTCCTGCGTCGGATAGGCCTCAGTGTAGGCAACCCCTTCGACCTCCATAAGAATCGTCTGGTGCCCTCTCGTCAGCCCTAAATGCTGACCCTAGCAGGAGCCATGGTTCATCCTTCGTACCGCAAATTGGAGAAACCTCATTAGAAGTTTCATCGTCATGCATGGCAGCTGAATGTACTAGATATAGACCACATCCACTATGCTGCAATGGATGGCTACCTTTGTTTCAATATCTACAAGGGTTGGATGAAGAGCAACATCCAAGTTGGCGGTTCAAGCAAAGAAGTATCGGCCAAGAGGAAGAGGGAGAAGGACGAAGTCGAGGACGTGGACGAGGACTCCGAGTAAGGTGGCAGTGTCGTTGCTCATGGCGGTTCTAAACTTCTAATGCAGTGTCTACTGGATTAGTTGCATAGTTTAATTTCAGGTGTGCTTAGTTTAATTTGAGGGGTGTGTTGTGCTGAGCCCCCAGCAGAACTATGTTATGTTTCTTCTCGTTACTTTAACTCTTCAGTATGTACATACTAGTACTAGTATTTCTTTAATAGAATTTAGCTCCCCAATTAAGCACGTACTAGCTTTTTTAATAGTACTATATGCATAATTTGGCGACGAGCGCTCTCTATATGTACCACCTTTTTTTAAAATTTCAATTTTTGCTCCATGGCGCAATCCATCGATAGTGGAGTACTACTGTACAAAAGTATACATTTTTTAAAAGGCTAGCATACTGTTCATCACATATATATATATATATATATATATATATATATATATATATAGCCAGTTAAATTCTCAACCTAGAACGACGTGCATGCCATGTAGTAAACCGATCCGGAGGAAGTAGAGTAAAAATGAGGTGATTTTACCGAGCGATCGGCAGGGGAGCAGGGCCTGTCATGCGGTCCCACGTGTCATGATGTACCAAGGCGATGCGTGTGTCCCTCTTGAGGCAGAAGACATACTAGTACTATGTGGTTTGAGATGATGTCGAACCGAAGTGTGAAATAATGGTTGCTTCGTCCGTCTGGGAAGGTGCGGCATTGTGATTTGACGTCTCATTGCTCATTACTAATACTGGGCCGGTACGAGTGGGGTGCGCCCCCCTGCTGTTCTGCACTGTTATTTGGTGCTTGACACGTCGACCCGGTTGCTATATGTCCCACATGTCGGCGACAGGAAGTACATAATTCATGAAAGGGAGCATCGACGGAGGAGTATACTACAGAATTCATGAAAGGGAGCGACTTAGTTTTGGAAAAATCTGTTTTTACGGAGTACGTACCCACTAGGGTTTATGGGGCTCATCTAAAAAACATTCATTTTTCCGTTTGATAAGTCTCAATTATACTATACTAGTAGTAGTACCATTACATGTTGGATTTCGAGGTGCGTTAGGTCACCCGACGCAAGCAGTGTCAAGAGAAACTAACTAATGCATGTACAAGTTCATGGAAATTTAGTGGTCATTCATGCACTCGTTCTAATTAATGCCTCAGTAAACATAACTTCTTGAGAAAAACGAGCATACTGTGCAAACTACGAAATTAATTCAACCACTCACCGTCTACCTTGGTTGGAGAGATTTTGAAATTGAGCCATAAACTAGAAAGGCTCGATTGCTATTTGTGGCCTTGTATAGATGCAAAATGTATTTTTTTATAGTGGCCTTGTATAAGTAAATGGAGGGAGTACTAACCAAAGTACATACGTAGTAGGGACGAGGAGTAAATGGAGGGAGTAGTAAAATTTTCTCCTAAGTGATGACTAACCTTATAGCTAACCTTGTTGTAGTATGAGTGACTAAGTGATGACTATGTATGACATGCCAACATCAGATAGCCTAACGCACCATGTTAAATCTCCAAGGGCGCGACCGCGCGTGCGATGCGACGGTCGTGGTAGGTGCGACCATGATACGGGGTGCTGGCAGCCCTTGGATCTGAGATCAAACGGTCGCATGCTAAGTTGCTGAAAATTTGCAGAATAACCCTCCTGCGGCAACCGACAAATTTCCTCCCGCGGGCCGGAGTAGGTTTCTCGATTTTCATGCAGGTTTAATGGAGACGAGGAGGCGTGTTCAGCCGAGCGTGCAGTGGACGGTGCAGTACTATTCGATTTGACAGCTACAACTAGTATATTATAAAAAACAAAGAAGAGTAGTAGAGATAGAGATAAGAATAGAGACTAGGGAGGAGCACTGTCTACTACTTCGTGGGCTACTCCTGCGCTCCATTCGGCGGCCGCAACATCCCCTACAGCCACTCCCTCCCGCGCTCCATTCGGCGGTCGCTGTTGACATTTGGGGAGCGCACTCTCGCGACTGCTAGCGGCTACGACTTCACCGACGACGAGTTCTTCCCCGACCTCGGCAACCTCTTCCTCAACGACATGGGCGACAACCTCAACGCCAATGGTGCTGCTCCCGTTGCACCGTATGTGTTTCTGTCCTTCCTATTCAAAATCATGGTAGAATTTATGTTTCTAGTCTGTGTCCTAGACTCGATCTGTTCATCTACTATGCTAGTCCGCATGATTAGTTTAATCTCTGTTATAGCCGTCATGATTTATTTTGTAGTAAATCTCGTAGTAACTTGCTCATATATTCAACTGGCGGAACGTCCCCTACAGCCACTCCCGTTTCATGGACGGCCTGGTCGATGCCTCCAAGGAGCCCTTTGTCTACTGCTATGAGTGCCCGGTGCCATTTTGGGGATCGCCGATGGGCATCGTGCATCACCTGACGCAGGCAGGCGGCGATCACTACTGGCCCTTGGCGAAGAATATCAAGTACGAGATGTGCTACCCATTCACCGTGCCGGAGTTGCCGGAGGATCAGTGCCGCCTGCTAGTCTCGGAGGAGGACAGCAGCGTCTTCCTCTTGATCGTGGCCACTGGCGAGGCCCGCGCAGGCCGCCGCCACATCTCTGTAGTGTGCGTCAGAGGAGACGCCGCTAATGGTGACACTGACACGAGGCCGATGTATGGGTGCATTCTCAGTATTACTACCCCTCGGAGGTCCGTGGGCGGCGACACTGGCTACGTCAAGCTGGCTTGGACTCTGCCGAGCTGGGACCTTCCCGCCGATGTGGACATGGAAGATGCATGGTATTATTTGACCCCCAACAATGTGCATGGGGACTCCAAGGAGATTCACCTGGACATATGCATTACTAAGTTAAATGTTGATCATTAGTCTTTGCTCAATGTAATCCGCTGTCTAAGCATGTGGAGACTTCCATGCATGATCTTGCTCTATTGGAGTATCGCGCATGAATAAAAGTGTATCCATTTATGGTTTAGTCTAGAATCTTCCATGTATGAATTTTTACTACAGTACCGGTGAAAGACTTATGATGAACCATTTCTTGCAAAGCACAATAAGAGTTATTTCTTCACAAGTTTTGGATGCAGGTTGAACAGTTGAACGCTTTTGTTTGCAAAAGATACTTTTTTATCTATTTCACCCGGATGTTTCTGAGCTCTAGAGATGAAATAATATCCAAAGAAACCTATCGATACCTGTTACACATGAGATGACCCCCACATCCTTTGTCAAAATAAACAACACCCCGATCAATGCATTTCACTCTTCCGTGCAACGGACGAGCACCTTACTTGCTCCTACAGGTGCTTAAGGTTGCCACATAGGCATAAAGTCTGATATGGCAAGTTAATCAAGAAGAGACATACTAGTTTGGTGACCCAAGGAAGAAACGGTGCTAAGCGCGTGTACCTAGGTGAAAAGACAATTTTGAGTCTATAGCTAATTAAATGAAGCAAACTTAGAAACACCATTTCATTGGAAGAGGTCACTCCTTGGCAAATGCAATAAATACTAGTACACCTAGGGTCGCATAATATAAGAACATTTTTGGCACTACACTAGTGTCAAAAACGTTCTTATAGTATGGGATGGAGGGAGTACAAAGAAAGAGATAGAGGGGAGTAAGAAAAATACACTTATAGCCAACCTTATAGCCAACCTTGTTGTAGTATGAGTGACTAAGAGATGACTATGTATGACATTCCAACATCAGATAGCCTAACGCACCATGTTAAATCTCCAAGGGCGCGACCGCACGAGCGACGCGACGGTCGTGGTAGGCGCGACCATGATATGGGCTGCTGGCAGCCCTTGGATCTGAGATCAAACGGTCGCATGCTAAGTTGCTGAAAATTTGCAGAATAACCCTCCAGGATAGGATACTCACCCATAGGTCTAGAATCACGCCATCCAACCATTCGATCTCCGATCCAAGGGCTCTCGGAAGCCCGTATCATGGGAGAATGGAAACCCACTACCCTATCATTCGCACGCTGGCAGTTCGCTCCTACTCGTCCCCGCACGTCCTTTAATACTACGGCGGTTCGCTCCTAGTCGTCTCGTCCATTCACATTACGACAGTTCCACTAATCCTAACCCTCCTCCCAAATCCATGGCGTCCCAAATCTCCCCGATCGGCGGTGAGTACAAGGTTAGAACCATCACCGGCGATGAGTTCGATGCCATCTACACCCGTACTTCCGCGACGGTGAAAGGATGCCTTTCTCGCTTCAGATGCATGTTCGAAAACTCACATGATGAGTGGGTCGCTAGGCTAGATGTTGAGTACACCACAGTCGTGGGACGAGAGAAGGATCTAAAGGACGAAGAGAGCAATAAGCCCGCCGTCATCCAGGTTTGCGTGCATGACTTATGCTTGGTCTACCACATATGCCATGCCGACGTTGAGTGTCAGGATTTTAAGGACTTCCCCGAGAGCAACCTAGTCAAATTCGTTACTGTAGACTTTGGTAACGACAAAGAAGTCCTGCGTCGGATAGGCCTCATTGTAGGCAACACCTTCGACCTCCAAAAGAATCGGCTGGTGTCCTCTCGTCAGCCTTCAATGCTGACATTGGCAGGAGCCATGGTTCATCCTTCGTACGGTAAACTGGAGAAACCTCCATACACGTTTCATCGTCATGCATGGCAGCGGAATGTACTAGATATATACCACATCTAGTACGCTGCAATGGATGGCTACCTTTGTTTCAATGTCTACAAGGGTTGGATGATGAGCAACGGCCAAGTTGGCGGTTCAAGCAAAGAAGTATCAGCCAAGAGGAAGAGGGACAAGGACGAAGTTGAGGACGTGGACGAGGACTCCGAGTAAGGTGGCAGTGTCGTTGCTCATGATGGTTCTAATGCAGTGTCTATCGGAATAGTTGCAAAGTTTAATTTCAGGTGTGCTTAATTTAATTTGAGGGGTGTGTTGTGTTGAGCCCCCAGCAGAACTATGTTATGTTTCTTCTTGTTACTTTAACTCTTCAGTATGTACATACTAGTATTTTTACATTTCATCTTTTGGTTGGTATAGTACTACCACTCATTTATTCACATTATATACATACAATATATATGGCCAACATCATATAGCCAGCAGTTTAGTTGTCAAAGAATTTCAGGGTGCTTAGTTTTGTCAAAGAATTCCAGGGTGCTTAGTTTTATTTGAGGGGTGGGTTGTGTGCTGGACACTATTATTGTGACTAGCCTTTTTAATAGTACAATATGCATAATTTGGCGACGATCGCTCTCTATATGTACCACCTTTTTTTAATTTCAAGTTTTGCTCCATGGCGCAATCCATCGATACTACTGCTGTACAAAAGTATACATTTTCTAAAAGGCTAGAGGGCGGGGCAGTCTAGCTAGGTCGGTTTCATGAGAGGCGAGGGCCTTTGTGATTTGACGGCTCATTACTGCTGGAAGGCGGGGCCTTGTGATTTGACTGCTCATATAAATGCGCCGACGACCTGATCGAGGAGGAGCAAAGAACCGTGTGGTATACTCAAGTTTTCCACTGGAGTAGTACTGCGACGGAGGAGCACAAAACACGACAGCCCAGTGCCATATGGTGATAAAAAATGATATAATTTGCTAGTCATCTCATTGTTAGCATTGTTCTATTCATTCCATCAAAAAACAAAAAACATTGTTCTATTCATGCCTCGCAGCGAACATGACACCTGCGACGAAACACCCGAAGCAAAAGATGAAACACATCAGCAAAAGAAGAAGGAAGATTATCACCCCAAACAATCTAATTCTCCGTGGAGTCGTAACTGCTTCTTCATCGCCTCCACGACCTCCATCTCCTTGCGCGTCTCCTCCGCCATCTTCTTCATTCTGTCCATGACGCGGGATTTCTCGACGCGAGCCTTCATCATCTGTTCCACGGCCGCATTATGTACCTTGACAGCAGCCGGGTGCTCAATGCGGAGCTTCGCCAACTCCTCCTTCTGTTCCATGACGAGGGCAAGCAGCATCTTCATCGAGGAACTACTATTCCCATGCAGCTTCTTCCAGCCGGCGTTCTTCTCCTTCAACAGGTCGATCTCGTGGCAAAGCTTCGCCTTGTCCTCCTGAAGTCGCAGGATTTCGCCGGTCGCCTTCTTCTCTGAGGCAATGCTCTTCTTCAGCAGCATCACCAAGCCGGTGGTCAACTCCCCCTACTGATTGAGCTGAGCAGGCATGTCATCGAGGCTTTCCTTCAGCAACTTTGTCAAGCCTTGGATGAACTCCTTCTGCTTATTGAGGTGCTTCTTGAGCTGATCGGGCATGCCGTCGAGGGATAACGACAACAGCTCCGCCTGCTCGGCATGTTCGCCTCCGCGGCTAGGGCACTCTTGGGAGCCATCGCCTGCCCATGAGAGATCTTTCGAGGTCTCTGTGTGGCGGCGAGCCCTCTCTTTTTTTCCGCAGCCTTGGTTGCCGCTCCCTTGTTACGGGTAGTTCTCAACCTAGAGCTCTGCTCACCACCCATGGCAACGACGGACGAAGAAGAAGCACTTATGAGGAGGAAAGGTAGAGTAATTTTCGGTTAGGTAGTTCCCCTTTTTATAACCTAAGTACTAGCACTAGTAGTACTAATACCTGCATAGTGGGAACACGTTCAGGTTTGGTACGTACTAGTAGGTGTGAGCAGGCTTTCGAATGTGATGGGAACAAGGTAAAGATTAATTGATGGTTTTGGTTTCGAGGCCCGAAACGGCTCCTGATGAGTTTAGCGGACCATAAATTTCAAGTACTACACTGCTCAAATGCGTAAATATTATGTTACTGTCAAAAACTGGCACAAAATACGAAGGAGACCAATGGAAGTACTACTAGCAACCCACGATTTAACTTCTCGCATACGTGTAGTGGAGTAATAATGTCTTTCTTCCGCCCTCACGTCCACTCAATTTGCATGCGCTGTATTAATTGACCATCAATGAAGTGAACGACTTTACATGCATCAAATTATCCCATGGGGTGGATCTTGGTACAAAATTGCGTCCACCCGTGTACCGACGTGTGCGTGCGAGGGAATGAGTGCGTGCGTGGCATGCGTGCACATCTTCGCTTCGTGCATGTACCGCCAGTATGGCTCAGGGAGGACGAGTACATTCTTCTGGAACCAGCAGCACGTCACTGTGATCAATCCACGCAAGGAGGTCGCGACAACGCCTCCACATGTGCCACGTGGCTTCATGAACTGTAAGAGAGACACCGTGTTTTGCACATACTCGAAGTACTAGTAATGTACACGTGCATTGCACGCATCAGATTTTTCAATAAAATTATGAATAAGTACCACACTATAGCATGTAAGCTCTGAGTCATATATGCGTGATGTATCCCTTCGTTTAATTCTTATAGTTCATCTCATTCAAAATCAAATTAGTTTTTATAAAAAAGCTAAGAAAGCGTGAATAGGAAAAACATGGGATTATAGTGGAATGTCGTCTTGAATCCTACAGGATTGTACGACTGGTTGATTGTGCGTAGAAAAAACGCAGAATTCTTTCAAAGATGTTTGAGTGGATGGGATGTTTCCTATGAAATCTAGTGCAAATGAATCATATGGAAAAATTCCTATGGTTTACAATCCTATGAATCAAACAACCAAGATAGGAAAAATTCCTAATGATTAGAATCCTCCAAAATTCCTTTGAGAATCCTTTGAATCAAAGAAGCCCTTAATCTATTTTATGGTTCATGGAATTGTGCGTTGTAAAGCATAAAGTAAAAACAAATAATGGCAATTCAACTAGAAAAAAAGTTTGGGCAGTTATGATACGGAAGATTCTAGAACAAAAGAGAACCACTGTTGTTTTGAGGTTTGTGCATTATGCTTAAGTTCAACCATGGAGTCTGCTAGATTGTACATGTGGCAAAATCCGGTGGGGGGCTAGAAGATGGTGCGAGGGGCCGAGTGGAGGGAGACTATGAAGGAATGCACAAGTGCCAGATCGATATTTAGAGAGAGGGGACGAACACGTGCAACTGTTGCACGTAGTGGTGGAGCCATGAAAAATAAATGAGCTAGGGGGCCAAGCATTGCTAATCCTTTACGAGGAGGGTCAATTCATGAAATTAAACCATTTTTAGCAGCAATTGTCTAATGATCACATTCATATTAGCCTCGATTATATAGTGATGTTAGGGGGGGCAGGGCCCTTACTGCCCCTGTCTTCACCATTGTGCACGCGGCTGAGAGATGAAGCGGAAGGCATGGATGATGAGAGGGGGACATTGGATATATAATTAATGTGGGTGTATTAGCTATTTATGTTAATCCTATATAGAGAGGTATAGATTGATCGATGTGGACGTGGGAAAGAGGGTGAGACCTCACTGGATATATCGATTTATCGGTTTGTCTGGAAAACTATGAAAGACCTAGCTATATACACACATACATAGAGGAACATCGATCGTTGCGCATGCACGCATGACAGATAAAGAATGACCGGTATGATGGAGAGGGGGATGTGTGTGGGTGTGTGCCTTCATGCGATACCGACCTGAAGAAAAAGATTGCATGCGTGCGATAGATAATACCGACTGGTAGTGTGTGTGCATGCATGCACGAGAGAAAGTTAGTGGTACAATTATAAAGAGAAGACTACTGTGTGGGTGTAAAAGAATAGGTGAGGTCATAATCAATGTAAAGTTGAATTCAATTATTTGAATAAGAGATCTTGATGTTTGAAACCCATGCATGCATGAATATAATGGAGATCCGCGCGGTGTGGTTTGGAAATGAGCATGTTGTAATGTATACACATTGAACAAGGTCAGACTGATTTGAATTTGAGATAACCATGGCAGACATCATTTGCCCACGTCACATCCATGCATGGACACACTATTCTAATTGGAGATGATGGGCGGCTTTCGCATCACATATCTATATCTATACCCCTATATATATATATATATATATATATATATATTTTATTTTATATTTTTTATATTGTGTGTGGGTAACTTTAACTTTGAAAGATGGTCGTTGGATGAGGAGAATCTGATGGTCCAAAGATGGAAAATTTGAGCACTATTGGCCGTTGGATATCATCTAGATTCCACCAGATTTCACCACATGTATAATCTAGAAGACTCCATGCTTGAACTTAAGCATAATGCATAAACATCAAAACACAAGCACTTCTTATTTGTTCTAGAATCTTCTGTATCAGAATGGCCCAAATGTTTTTCTACCTGATTTGCCATTATTTTTTTTCACTTTATGTCTTACAACGCACAATTCCATGAATCTTAAAATAGATTAGCTTTCTTATAAAAACTAGATGATTTTGAATGAAATAAACAATAAGAATTAAACGAACATCTACATCATGCATATATGACTCAAAGCTGGCATGCTATAATGTGGTATTTATTCATAATTTGGTTGCCAAATCTCATGCGTGCAATGCACGTGTACCTTACTCTAGTCTAAATGGTGTTTATGTGTGTGTTGTGCGTGTTAAGGTGCAAATTGTCTTTTTTTTGGGTACACGTTAAGCTTGTTCTTCCGAAAATTCAAGCCGCGCCTTGTTATGCCGAAAATTGAAGCTAGCGTCTCTGTCTATCGTGCTACAAAACTCCCGCCTCTTCAAACCGCGCCTTGTTAGGCCGAAATATTTAAGATATATCTTTGTCTCGTTGTGCTACGACACCTCCCTCCATCTCAACCCACGCCTTGCTATTCCGAAATTACAACGCGCGCGAAAACTCCCACCTCCTGTGAAATCCCGACACGCGAAATGCCCGCGGTACCCCTGAACCGAAAGAACCACCTCAAATCGGTGGGGGGTACCTTCGTAACTTACCCCACATTTCGGACAAGCGCGTCTCTAAGCCATGGCTCCCCACTGCCATCCCATCTGCCCACCCATTCGTACACCGAGGCCGCGAAAACCCGCGACGAAACCCCACACCCTGCTCCGTCCGCCACCCAGCCGGAGCCTCTTCCCCGACGACATCGTCCATTGCAACACCTCGACGTCCCTCATCCACCGTATCAGATGAGGATCCATCGTCGATCTCATCGTCCCGCCGGTTCAGCCACCCCGTCCTCCACCTCCAAGGAGCTTCCCCGATGTTCCCCTCGTCTTTCGCGCCACCTCCATTCCCACACCGCCGTCTTCACCTGCACCACCGGAAGAGCATCATCATCACCGTTTCCTCGGATGAAGCTGCGGCCTAATCAGCGCCACCAAAGAGGTTGTACACTAATCGCTGCATTTTCTTCTTCATTCGATCTCACGGTGCCGCCGGCGCTCGGTCCCGAGCCAACACGGCGCGTCTCCATCCACGGCGGCGGCGCCGGCCACTTCCTCCACGACGTCGCTCCCTCGGAGGCGACGTCCACATCAGTAGGAGCTGCTGCTGCTTTAGCTCTCACTCGCGCTGCTGCTCTTCTCTTGATCTCGGTCCCCTGCCTGGTCTGCTCTTGCTATTGCTCTTGCTCGCGCTACTGCTCTCTCTTTATCTCTTTCTTGCGATGCTACTCCGATTTGGCTACACTTCAGTCGACTGAGTTGACTTTTTGGTCAGTCGATTTTCAAGGGGTGGGCTCGCCGGGGTGAAGGAAGAACCAGCCGCAGCGGGGACGGGTGCTCGTCGGAGAGGTACCCCACTATCTATCTTAGGGTTCAGGATGGGGGCGGTGGTCGCCGATGGTGGTTGGGCGTTGGCGGGGCGGTGGCGTG
>NC_041387.1:220105692-220221468 GCF_002162155.2 Triticum dicoccoides | reverse complement strand
GCGGCGGACCGGCGGTGGGGAGTGTTTTCAGGGCGAGCGGGGCGGCGCACCGCCGGCCGTGGGCGGCGGGGGGCTACTGTTTGGCCGGTGGTGGCTGGCGGCTCAGGGGGGTGGAGGTTGAAGATGAACCGCATGCCCTTGATTTCGTATCCAACAGCTGCAAAATCGACTAACCAGAGATGAAAAAGTCAGTCGACCGACGTGTAGCCTCACCTTGCTAGTGCGTTCAGTTTCGACAGCAAAATTCAGTTTTGATAGCAAAATTCAGTTTCGACAGTTAGGTTCAGTTTCGACAGTTAAGTTCAGTTTTGACAGTTAAGTTCAGAGATGAGCGGCTGATGTATTTTACATCTAGCACTTTGTGGTTATGTATTTTACGTCATGTATTGGAGATGCTATTAGAATTCCACTCAGGTTAACGTGTTCGTTGTCTCTCTTGTCCCGCTTCAGCCTCGGCGTCGTACAACTCACCGGAGCTGCTCCAACGACGAAACCCTCCATCACAGCGGAGCAGTACCTCGGGCTCCATCTCCAGACGCCTAAGATCTTCTTCCCCTCCTCCGGCAGCAAAGTCAGCCGGAGCATCCTCACTGGCCAACCCAATCACGCTGAGATCGACATGGCTTCGCAAAAGAGGTTGTACACTTGTTGCATCTCTTTTTTACTCTACATGTTATATATATTGTCCACTGAGAACTCATAGTAACGGGAAATACGATTATTTTATCCTACTATATGACAAGCAGTGAGGTACCAGGCAACTTAGCTATCCGTGATGGACTCTCTTGAACGCCATCATTATTTATCTCTGCGCATTTGAGTTGTGCATTTGTCGATGGGCCTGGGAGTTGAGCTAGTATGGCAGTGGCCTGGGTCCAAATTAGTAGAAGTAGAATAAAAACATTTTTTTAGTGTAGGATTTTCCTTGCTCAAGCCTGCCTACTAGAATCGCCAGTGCTTGAAAGGAAAAGTGAATGAAAAACATAGGAATTGGAAAGTTTCCTATGGTACTACTTTTCATGAATTTGGTGCAAAGGAATGGAGCAAAGGAAAACTGTAGGATTTGTTCCTTTAGTGTCTCCTTGAAGGAAAAACCGTAGGAATTCTAATTTCCACTTCTCCTCCTTTTCATATTCCTATTCATCAAGCACAAGACTAAGAGATAGTAGCATACTAGCATTATAACCGTACATTTTCTTGTGGTTTGACTTAATCTCACCATGCCTTTTTGCATCCTGTGATCTTCCAATTGTTGTGAATCAAACACCCAGATTGGCAGAAATCCTGTGTTTTGAAATTCTCTGTTTTGCACGTGCATTCCTATCCTATTCCTGTCTATTCCCTATCCCTGCATTGTTAGAATCCTCAAATTCAAACAAGCCCTTACTCAATTACTTCTGTTACAGATATGTGTCAAAGAACCTTGTGTGGTTGTCCTGCTCCTGCGGCGCTGTGTTCCAGCCCAGCTCAGCTGCTCCAATGATGGAAGGGTTCACCATAGCAGGGATCCTCTCTCCAGACTGTCTTTCGCCGCCTTAGATCTTCTTCCCCGCTGCCGGCAGCCACGACAACTGCATTACCATCATCAACTGAGTAGATGACCTTGAGGACTACACGGGTCCGCAAGAGAGGTCGCACTCTACGGTGTCTGCTTATGTTATGCGTCGCTTAATAAGATGACATCCTACATTATTGTCGTGTTCACCTATTAGACTCTGAGTCAGGTCCAAATTAATGCTGAAACTTGAGTTTTTAAATGGTTGTGGGGTACATATTGGGGTAGCAATCAGTACTATCTGTCTACTATCTGGTTGATCACCGGTGTCTACTATGAGTTTCATGTTGGGTGCAAACAAACATTAAAGGAGCCATTATCTGTATTTTTTAACTAAAGCTATTATCTACCTGCTATCATTGGTTTTGGGTCTATCCACAGTTTGCTACCATCACTCTGGATTTGTGCATGCACTCCTTACATAATCTCACTATGTTTTATTCCTATGCATGCTAGTTATTGTACACAATGGAACTGATCATGTAGAGCAAAAGAGACGAGCCTTGCATGGCAATTAAATTTCATGCAGACGTCGTTCCATGGTGGGCGCAAAGGCAGACCCCCCTCCACCCATTTCGGATCGTAATCAAGAGGAAGATAACTGTTTTGAGGGGGATTCAGAAGGAGAAGACCACTCCTATTTACCCCATGAGGTCTTCACTCTAACTTGGCATGATGATGTTGGTAATATCGTGCATATGGTGCCTTGCATTGCTTACTGCATACATTAAAGATGTCATCTGCTTAGTTTAGACATGCTTTGTGTCAGTGCCATCTATTTAGTTTCTTTATCGTATATGTGAATCATGCAATGCCATCTTGTCTAGCCAGGCATCATATATGTGAATTTTGCAATGCCACCCTGGTTAGCCAGTCATCTTATATGTGAATTATATCATGCCATCATTTTTTTTATTATGTGTTAAATTTGTCAACAATTTTAGTACATTCAATTACTCTTCCTGTGCATCAGCCATTCGGCACGGTCATGGAAAAATCTGGAGTGGAAACAAGGTCTTCAGAGACGACAATGCTATCTGACGAAGCGCATGTCTTGCTGCTTACCGATAGCTCCTCAGAGGAGGATTCAGGGACAGATGACCAGTCATATTTCCCCCATGAGGTGCATGCCCTAACTTGGTGGGGTTATGTTACTCATATCGTGCGTATGGTATCTTGCATTCCTATGTCATTTGCTTAGTTTAGACATGCTTTGTGTGAATGCCACCTGTTTAGTGTCTAATTACCATATATGTGAATTATGCAATGCCATCTTGTTGCAAGACATTACATATGTGAATTATGCAATGTTATATTATTGCAAGGCATTATGTATGTGAATTATGCAATGCCATGTTGTTTAGGCAAGCGTCATATATGTGAATTACATCATGCCGTCCTTTTTTTGTATTTCTCATTGCTTTTGTTGACAATGTTTGTATATTCAACTGCTCTTCCTGTGCATCAGCCATTTGAATTGGTGATGGAGAAATCTAGAGTGAAAACAAGCTCTTCAGAGCAGACAATGCTACCTGCTGAAGCAGATATCTTGCTGGTTACAGATAGCTCTTCAGAGGAGGATTCAGAGGCAGATGACCAGTCCTATTATCCCCCTGAGGTGTATGCTCAAACTTGGCAGGGTTATATTACTCATATAATGCATATGTTGTATTGCAATGCTTAGTTTTTACATCATATATACAATATTGAATGCCATCTCCTTAGTTGACACATCATTTATGCAATTGCCCTCTGCTCACTTCCTTAGTATATAAATCATATATTTGAATTATGTCATGCCATGATGTTTACATAGACAGCATGTATCTGAATTATGGCATGCTACCCCATTTTCTAAAGACATAATATAGTTATATCATCTCATCCTGTTTACATAGTCATCATATTTTAAAATATGTCATTCTATCGGTGAATTATATCATGCCATCATGTTTCCATCGACGGCATGTTTGTGATTTATGGCATGCCAACCACTTTAATAGACACATCGTATAGTTATATCATGTCATCATGTTTACTTAGTCATCATATTTTGAAGTCTGTCATTCTACCCTGTTTAGTTAGCCATCATACATGTGAAATTGTGTCATGCTATCATGTTTAATTAGCCATCATATATGTGAAATTATGTCCTGCTATTCTGTTTGCTTACACAACATAAATGTGAATTATTTCATGCCCTGTTTTCTTCCTTACTATCCATTGCACCTATCTATCTTACAATGTTTGTACATTCAATTACTTTTCTTGTTTATCAGCCATTTCAATTGGAGGGAGTGATGGCAGTATCTGTGAGAGTAAAAACACGGTCTTTAGACAAGATCGTGCTACCTGTCGATGCAGATAGAACCACGGTTGTACTTGCCCAAGAATCAGCCCCACCACACATAACCCACACTCATGCAGATTGTACCCCTACCCAGTTGGACAGAGAACCAGCTACACCGCTTCTAACCCCAACCCCAGCAGATAGACACCCAGTTCCCGTTGACACAACACCGTCTCCACCACAGAGCACCCAAACACGAGCAGCTAGTAAGGTAACTGCAGTGCCCAAATCACGAGGACCACCACTCCGAACCCGAAGTCAACACTTAAAGCAGAAGAAGAATTGTTCTCAGGTTAGGTTCCGTAGCTATGGTTCATACTACTTTGATCTTGCATCACTGTATTTACTGATACCAACCAATTTCAAATTTGAAGGATGCAATTGAAACTCCAATGGCGCAACAGGTATGTTTCAAACCTGTTTCTTCAACGTGTTTGGTTGTTTGCTGTTGTAACTTGCTCTATGTTGATTTCAGTTTCAATTGAATAAACAGTTATGTTCTCATGCCATGCACATTACAAGTGTTGTTATTGCTGTGTAGTTTCCCACACTTATATTCTGTCTATGCTGCTTTGTCTTAAATATATATGATTCAAACTGTATCTATCTTGATTTGGCAACATAAACTAGAATGATATAGACCATACAGTGACCATACTACATAGATATATGTTTGTTTCATGCTGTTATCCTGTCCACCTTACTACTAAACTGGTTTACCAAAATGAGTTTCATATACTACATTGTAAACCTGATATGTGTTTGTTTGTTTACCTTTTAGAACGCGGATAAAATATTGGAGAAGAGTACCCTGTTATGCAATGGTAAAGGAAGTAATGCAGATAAGGTTCAAGATAGTGAGACATCCCTGTTGGTCTCCAAGAAAGCTGATAAAAACTATATTGAGGACACTGAGACAACCCCAAACTCCTGTCTTGATGTAGTGTTCGAGTTACTGGCTACCACTGCTAGCACCAGCTCTTCGAACTCGTTGCCTGAATCAGTTCGGCTTCTTGAGTCTCAACTTTAAGTTGAAAGACATCGATCAGATGTTATGCGACAGGAAGCCGAAGGACTGAGGAAGTCCCTGCAGAATTCAGATGCATACTTTCTGGTGCAACAACAAGCACTGGAGGACTTAAGCGCCAAACAAGAGAAAGTTAATAAGCTTGCTAAGCATCTTGCCAGCATTATGGGTACCCATGATATTGTTTCTTGAGCTCTTCTGAAGTGGTTTCAATTCTGGACTTGTTTTGATGCGGCGTTTATATGCTGCTGTGTTCCCTATATTTGCACTGGTGGCGAACTTTGATGCCCAGTGGATGTAATATGTGTAATAGCCGTGATAGCCTAGTGTAAGTTGCTTGCTTATTTATTTCCTTGTTGTCTTGTTTATTTGTTTGCTTGTAGTTAGTGCAGTTCTTTTTCTACGGTTTGCTAGTGGCTGCAATAACATATTTTTTAAAACTAGGCCACAATAACCATGGGCTAATATTTACTGTAGTGACACTAGACCTATGGGCCGTAGAAACAGTGGGCTTTCTACGGGCCGTATAAACAGTGGGCCTTCTATGGGCCATATAAATAGTGGGCCTTCTACGGGCCGCAGAAACAATGGGCCTTCTACGGCCGTATCATCAATGGGCCTTCTACGGGTCGTATCATCAATGGGCCTTATACGGGCAGTATGATCGATTGGCCAAACATGGGCCAATAACAGGACGCATTATGGCCGTAAACGGGCTAGAGTTGGAATCGTCCGTTCATGGGCCGACCATAATGGGCCATCGTTAATAGGTCTTATTACATGACGCTATGAAAATGGCCCAACGTGTTAACGGACCACAAATGGGCCGACTGTAACCACGGGCTGAATTTGGCCCATAAGCAGAAAATGACAGTAACGGGCCATAAGTAAATGAATGCTGGAAATGAGCCCAAGAATAAATGGGCTCTCAGAAGGCCAAAAGATAACATGGGCTGGAAACCGCCCAACGGAATAACGGGCCCTTAATGGGTATAAAGTGATACACTGTTCATTATGGGCCAGTTTCACCATGGGCCGTTAATGGGTGCAAAGTAATACACTGTTCATTACGGGTTAGTTTCACCACGGGCCGTTAATAGGCCAAGAGTTACATAGGGCCTCATATGGGCCGAAAGACGTCATGGGCCATACATGGGCCAGAAGTGAAAACGGGATGGAATCATATTGGGTGGCCCAGATGACGCTACTAGGCCTAATTCGGATAGGGCGTAACGGGCCTTGGGTTAGCGGGCTGTAAATGGGCTATATGCGAACAGGCCGTTAACAGGCTTTACATGGGCCGGCTCGCCACCTTTTGACCAAGTCAAATGGGCCGTCCTTTTCACAGGAATGGGCCTCTGTTGGGCCGTGCCACATGTCGACGTATCATAGGCGCCTTCTGTCCAATGAGTGGATGACATCTGTCCCAACGGTGAGCCAACACGTGTTTCCTCCAGCCAATGATGATTTTACATGTGGAAAATCCCCATTGGTCGGGGCTGTTAACGGGTTATCGGATCCAAAACCCGACCCGATAGCTTAACGGCATTCTGTTACGGTGGATGCCACGTGTCAGTCACCCTTGATGAAAGCACTTTTGTGACGCGCGATTTATCGTCATGGAAGTGGACACTTCCGTGATGATAATTTTGGTAGTGTCATGGAACACTTCTACGACAGCACATGTATGACTATCTTGATTCTGTCATAAATTTGTCATGGATGTACATGCATGAAAAAAATGCAACCTACTGTGACAAACACGTATCATCACGGAAGTGTATTTTTTTTGTAGTGTACACCGAAGGAATCACACCATAAGGCTGTGAAGCATATTCTTCGATACTTAGCTCACACACCAACACTTGGATTATGGTATCCCAAGGGCTCCACTTTTGATCTCATTGGATATTCAGACTCTTTCTGACTATGCTGGCGATCGCGTGGACCGCAAGTCAACATCTGGTACATGTCATTTCCTCGGATGATCTTTGGTCTGTTGGTCCTCGAAGAAACAGAACTGCGTATCTCTCTCCATTGCAGAAGCTGAGTACATTGCAGCTGGATCGTGCTGTGCTCAACTACTATGGATGAAGCAAACACTCAAGGACTATGGCGTCAACGTGAAGAATGTGCCTCTCTACTGTGACAATGAGAGTGCCATCAAGATTGCTCATAACCCAGTTCAGCACTCGAAGACCAAGCACATCCCAATTCATCATCATTTTCTTCGTGATCATGTGTTGAAGGGCGATATCTCCATCGAACACGTCAGCACTAAAGATCAATTGGCCGATATCTTCACAAAGACCTTGGATAAGAAGAGATTTAGCAACTTGTGGTGTGAGCTAAATATCCTAGAATCTTCGAATGTTCTCTGAAATGGACACCTCCTAACACTTATGCTGACTTGATGACTTAGATGCGCAACACGAAGTAACGTTTTTCTTCAATCAATGAAGACTAACCCTCTAAGTGTGAAGAAATTAATGAAGAAATTGATTCTTAGATCCCTACGACAATTATACGCGGTGTCTGAAATCAGCTTTCTTATACGGTGGGTTACGCCACCAACCAAAGTTGAAAATATTCAATTTGAGTTTTTCTTCGTTTTTGAAATTCCTCAGTTTTTCAAAGTCTTCAACTTTGCATTGTCTTCACTCTTTCTGGTGTTGTTCTTCATTCGAATATATATATATATATATATATATATATATATATATATATATATATATATATATATATATATATGAGTTTTATGTCCTCTACAGCATTCACTTATTGTTATTTCTTCAAGTTGATTCCTTCTGCTAAGTGAATGTGATCGGACCCTTCCCCCTCTATGCTAAACTCAACCCAGTCTATTCACAAATTCCTCATATGCGTTCTATTTGAAACTCGTTCAAATTCTTCACCGTGTCCTTGACAGCTGAAGAAATTGCGAACAGAACTTTTAACTTATCTTATCTGAATTTTCGGCTTTGCCGCTCAAACCATTCCGCTTCTCACGACAATACTTATCTATTCACCCACGATCCTACACGATCACCACATCTCAGTACGTGGGTGACACATGTCAAGCGAATGAGAAGAGGCCAGGGGCATGTTCGTCCGATTTCCTCGGTTGAACAGTTTTTCACTCCCTCTATAAATACCCTTATCTCTTCCTCACTTCACTTTCACCTTGCTCGAGCTCTCTCTCCCGCTCGAGCTTCCCAAAACCCTAGCGCCGCCGCTACTTCATCGTCGCCGATGAGGAAGAGCTTCACTGCCTCGACCTCGTCGTCGTCGTACTCGCGCCGGTTGCGGATTTCTTCACTCTGCCGCCGCCGTAGCCATCTTCCTCTGCCGAGTTAGGTCGTGGAAGATCTTACCTGACGAACTTCACTATTGTTCTTCCTAGTTCGTCGTGTTCTTCACTTCGGGTAATTAAAAGTTACTTTTAACTACTCGCTTTGATTCTCAAGTTTTCCTGAAAATATTCAAAAGTGTTTATTCTTCAATTCTTCACACACATAAACACCTCACATGTCATATGCTCTTGATTCATTTCTCTAAGCAATGATTTTCTTCAAGATTCCTCAATTGTGTGGATTTTCAATCTACACAACTCTGGAACCTAAGACAAAGAACGCTTAGTAAAATTCCTCAAGACTCATCTGGTCAAATTCCTCAAAACCTTTTTTTTGAAAAACCTTCTGAGAACGCATATGACCTCTCCAAATTCCTCGCAACTATACTTTGTTCACAGGTACATATGTCCGCTGCTGAATCACTAGGTTCTCATCAACTTAACTCATTTGCAGCGTTCCTCGAAGAAAAGTTGCATACCTCTTCAGAAACTTCAGTTGTTCATATTCCTCAGCTGAAGAAAATGGGTGACAAAAGGCCACAGAAGGGAGGAAAGAGGCCTGAGGTCAATACTGTGTTTGAAATCCCCGAGGACATATATAAGGACTACTACACACCTGATGAAGCCAAATTCGGCAAAGAGGACAAGAATCAGCGCAAGGTGCGCATACAAAGGATAGAGAGGAGATGGGCACAAGAATGGAGGGAGTACCGATATGTCACTCCCAAGTACATGAAGAAATTTGCACTCAACCCTCCATGCCCAAGACCTCCATTGGCACCAGGCCAGTTGGCAGATCCCACCAGCCTCAAGCTCGGTGAGGATTATCCTGATGAATGGGCTAAGCGCCAAGCCAAACTAGCTAAGCAAGCAAAGGAAGCAGTGAAGAAATTGAACACAGACTCTGCTGCTGCTGCTGCCTCTGCTGAGGCCTCTGCTAGTCAGCCAAAGAAGGCAATGCACAAGAAGCCTGCACATGAATCCAGTGCTTCACCTTCAATGCCCTCACGGCGAAGCTCCTCTGCTATGCCATCAAGGCCAGATTCCTCAAGGCCCTCACGACAGATTCCTCAGACTGCTCCTTCAAAGTCCTCAGCTCCTCCATCAAATTCTTCAGTTGCTCTGACAAAATCCTCAGCACCTGTGCATCTCGCCATGTGCCAAAGGACTCAAGGCTTCTCTATTGCCTCAGGAGCATCTACAAGCTCCTCAGCTGGTCCCTCTCTGCTGAAGAAAAAGGCCACTACTGGACGAGGCACTCGCCCAAGTCCTCACAAGAAGCAGGTCGCCTTCCATGTACCCTCTGATGATGATGAGGTTGATGATGAAGAACTTGCCGAAATCATCAGAGACAGGCAAGCCAGGGCCGCTAGAGCCAAAGGCAGCATTGTTCCGCTGATACTGGATCCAAAGTTGATCCTTGACTATATTGACCTGTGGCACAAGGATCCTAACACACCTTTGCCAGAGATGAACCTCACTCTTGGTCAAATTCATGTTCTTACTGCCTTCATTAAAGAAGAAAAATGGAAATTTGATCAAGGAAGAAGTTTGAAGAAAGCGCAGTACAAGAAACGACGCTACCTCAAGGACAATGTCCTCACTCTCACTCCTGATCAGCTCCTTGCCTTGCAAGTTGAAATCAAACAGCTGAGTGATGAATTTGATTGCTACCATGCTGATTGGAAGGGCACCAAGGTGCGTTTCGTCAATCTGACAAAGAAATTCACTTCAAGTGCTGCTCCACCTGTGCACGTTGAAGTTACTCAGGCTGAGGCATCTGCTCAGCCTACTGAAAAACATGCCAGCAACGCTAATGAAAATCAGGCTGCTGAAGACCATGAGAGTGCCAGGGCTGATGACTCCATTCCAGCCGCTGAAGATATTGCCAGGGCATCCACTAGTGATGCGCCTGAGGGAAGTGAACAAATGAGGACAACTACATCAGTTGTGCCTGAGGAAAATGAACCAAATTCCTCTACACCTCCTGCGCCTACACCAACTCCAATCGTTCCATCTGCATCAGATGCGAAGAAGACCAAGGCCGCAGAACATGCAGCTGTGCAGAAAAGGAAGGCATCAACTTCTTCAAAATTTTCAGCTCCGAAGAAGATGAAGAGTCTGATCAGTTCAATTGACAATCCAATTGATGCCGTTCCAGTCTCATCAATGCCATCAAAGGATCTTGTTCCATTTCATGAAGATTATGTGATTCCTGATGAATCTGATGAAGAATCTCCTTCTGCTGCTATGTCAGAGCAGTTGGACGAAGAAATTGAAGTGGATAAGATCCCTTCAACCCTATTCATTTCCTCACCTTTGCCTCAGTTTACTGCTGAAGTGGCAGGTGTTGAAGAAATTGAAGAGGAGGATGTGGACATTGGTTGTACCACTCCTGTGCTCAATGATGAATTTTGGGACAGTCAACATCCCAACTCTCCAATGTTCACTCCCCTTCAAGCTATTCCTCAGTCCCCTGCCGCCACTGAAGTGCAAATGGGATCTGAAGAACCTCATGCAACCCCAAGTATTCATGAAGAAATTCCAGCCACTAGTGTTGAAGAAATTGTCAATGAAAAATTGATGACCCAGGCTGAAGCTGCAGAAGAGCCTGAAATTCCTCAGCCTGAGGAACCTGAGATTGTGATTCCTGAAGTAGTGCTGCAATTGACTGACACTCCTCGGCCCAAGCCAAAGGATCCTTCCTCCAAGAAGCAAAAATTCAAGGATGATGATTTCTTTGGCGAGCACGTATTCTTCACAGAATTCAACCCCTATGACAATGCTCGTCTTAGAAGGAAGCGTTTCTGGACTGCCAGCCAGGCCAACTTCTATTCCTTAGTGCTCTTTAACAAGGACAAAGTCTTCGATCATGAGCATATTCCTCATGTGGACATGGAATCCATGCCTTGCTTCTCTCAAGTCCTCAGCATGATTCATGATGCTGGCTTGCTCAATTTCTGCTCTGACATAGTTGATTGGAATGAAGAACTTATTCTTCAGTTCTACGCAACTTTGCATATCATAGGCGACGCTGTTGACGTTAACTCATGGGTGTTGGACTGGATGACTGAAAACACTCATTACAAGGCACTAGCCTCTGAATTGCTTCGTGCCCTACCAATCAGTCCTCCACCCGACGGTGCTCGTTGTCTGTATGATGAGCCTGAACTCACTGATCACTATATGCAAGTGCTCATGAAGACGCTGAAGCCGGGACAAGCTCCAAGGACCAAATTCCTCGTGAAGGAATTGCTCTATGTGCCAAGAACAATCTACCGCATTCTGACAAAGACCATAAGTCCCATCAAAGGCCATGACTCATTCGATGAAGAAATTATCAGAATGATGAAGAACATGCTTTTCAACATCATGCATGGCGTTCCCATAAATTATCATGATTTCTTCATGAGGACTCTGGCGAATGTTGCACTTTCTCCATTTGAGTTGAAGCCTTACGCGCTGTGGATCATGAGATTCCTCAGAACAAGGTCTTCACTCAACTACAAGGCTGATTTTCAGAATCACCTCAGCTACTTGCCCCCTATTGAAGTCCTCAAGCGGACAATTTCCTCATCTGATGAGAAGGGCAAGTCACCAGCCATTATCGATGAAGGCATTCGTCCATTGGATGGTCGGTTCTGCAAAGCTGCATCTTACTCCACCAATGATGACTCTGCCACTCATGATACTGCTGCTAATGCTACCAAGACAAGTCCTCAAGCTACTGCTCCTCGTGTGCTTACTGATCGTGAACTGCTGATAAGTCTTCACCAGAAGGTGGATCGCAACCACTAGTGGGTTACGCGTCAGTTTGGTTCTATTCTTCACAACATGACTTCCACACATAATGCAGTGAAGAAAAACCACTACTACCTCCATGAAGTGTTTGATCGCACCTGGGCTATTCTGTCACATCTATATGGTGAAGAAGATCTGAAGCAAATGGGCTTCAAGGAAGACTTTGACTGGTCTGCTCCTCCACCGAAGAGATTCAAGAGGGTCAAGGTTCCTTCCGTGCTGGCCAGCTCATATTCTTCATCACGTGCCACGGACGAGCATGAAGACTTGGACAACACTGCAGCAGGCCCTACATCGACTCAAGACCCTGACAATGCTGGCGCTCCTCCATCTTCATGATATTCTTCAGGGGCGTTAGTCCCCAGTTTCAACCCTTTTGGTCATTCGATGACAAAGGGAGAGTAATTTGAGTTAGTCTTCAAGCGGGTCTATCTTATATGGGCGTTTTTTGCTAAGTTACAACTCTCGTTCTTCTGATGACTTTGCTGGATCGAGTTGTAATCTTAAACTCTATCAGGACCTGATACTTTTGTTGTGTTATTCTGCATGCTTATTCCTCATTAATGTTAATGCACGCATGCTGAATTACATCAGTCACCATATTTCATCATGCATTTCAAATAATTCATATTATATATCAAATGCGTGTATGAATTACAAGATATAGGGGGAGATCTCCATGATTATGCTCTTCAAGTGTGCATTGCTTCAAAAGCAAATTCCTCACCATGCACATCTTCAGGGGGAGTTCTTCTATATCTTGCAATCAAATTCCTCAATATCAGTATTTACACTTCACATGTTTATCCCCGTTGAAAACTTAACCTATATTGTCATCAATCACCAAAAAGGGGGAGATTGTAAGTGCATCTAGTGCCCCTTAGTGATTTTGGTGTATTGAAGACTTATAGGTTAAGGGCCTGATGCGTTTGTGAGTGTACACAGGTCTATAAGTCTATGAGGAGTTTGATATTTACAGAGAAATTCGACCCCTAAAAATGAAGTTCTTCAACTGAAGACTTTGGATCTCTAAAGACTTTCTGAAGACTTTGAAAGTGAAGAAATTGGTGTGACCTTGAAGACTAGGCAATCATTCAAGGAACATGAAGCATGAAGACTTTTGTTTTCATAGTTTCATTTTCTCTTTCTTGAGTCATAGGAAACACCGTACTGTTAAAGGGGGTCGAGGAAATACTAAGGAAAAATTTCCATGTGATGCTCAACTCAAAATCCTCCACCTACCAATCCCTTCGAGTGAAGCCATTGGAAATCTCATACAGTTCAGCCATATTCTTTAGTGACAGAGAAAAAGTTCTTCTGGTCTCTGAGGAATTTGTTCTGACTAAGGAGGTAGGAATTCACCAGTGTGAACTGCCTACACAGTGAGGAACATGATAGCCCTGAGGATTTTGATAGTAAAAATTCTGACCATTGCTATGCTATGCGCCAGCGGTTCCAAAATATCTACCCACCTAACAGTCATATCAGACAAGGGCATTTAAGTCTTATCATGTCGGGCTGCTCCCTAGGCTATAAATAGCCACCCCCTTCAACCACTAGCTGGTTGGCTGCTCCGAAAGAAACTGACACTTGTCAATTGTGAGCATCCCATCCTCCGAGGACTTTGAGCGAAAATCATCAAGAGAGGAAAACCCAAAAACCCAACACCTACAAACCCAAAGTGATTGAGCATCACTGAAGAGATTGATCCTGCGTGGATCTGATGCTTGTTTCCTTTGAAGACTGTGCTTCTTCTAGATGGTTAGGCATCAAGGTCTAGAGCATCCAAGAGGAATTGTGGATCGCTGAGTGACCGAGTTTGTGAAGGTTCGGAAGTCACCTGAAGACTTACCACGAGTGATTGGGCGAGGTCTATGTGACCTTAGCTCAAGGAGAATACGGTGAGGACTGTGTGTCCGGGACTGGGTGTCCTCGAGTTTAAATACTCAGCCACTCCAACCAGATGTACAATTGAGACAACAGTTGGAACTGGTCTACCAAATCATTGTCTTCACCAAGCCTACTGGTTCTATTTCTTCAACTCTTTCATTTCCTCATGTCTGTTGTTGTGTGCCTATTCATATCTGTTTGAAGACTTTGACTGAAGACTTTCTCAATTTCCTCAGATCAATTTCTTCAGTCTGTCCGTCTTCTTTCTTGTGTTATCCTGTGTTCACGCTTTCCATACTCTGTGCTTGTCTTCATTTCATCATGATGACAATGTTCGTGTTCTGTTATGTTTACTTCTGAGTACTTATTCCGCTGCTAGTAGTTATTCATTTAGGAATTTCCTCACCAGCAAATTCCTCAGTGAAAAAATCATAAAAATCGTTATTCAGCCCCCTCTAGTCGATATAACACACTTTCATCATCCATATTGCGAGCAGAACCAAATTCTCGTGCATGCCCAATCAACGCCCTGCCGCGATGCATGCAGTGATCATTCTGGTGCATCAAGGACGACATGCAGATCGTTCTACACTTGAGAAGAGGAAAAATGGAAAGATAGAACGCGGTAGCAGAGGAAGAGAACGCTGGCTAACGAGGCTGGGAGGGGATCGAGCAGGAAATGAATGCTCCACGCCTAAAGTTTTGGGAAAACCTGATTTTCATAAGGTGACTTACTCACCTAAACGGAGGGAGTATTCCTTAACCAGAGAATGTTGTGTCTCCCACTCACGCGCCAATATCCATCTGAACCAGCTACAACACATTTTTTTATCTGTTTGCATAGGTCCCACCTATCAGGAAGGATGGGCACGTACACGAAGAGGTACAACTCATCAGTCTACCCGCATAGCCTTTTCGTTTAGTCTACCTAGCCGTCTAATCAACTGCCTGCACGCCACTTCTCCCATTTATTTCTCCATCAAGAACCGATTTTCCTAGGCTTCTTCACCTCCCCTTCATCTTCATTTGCATCCAAACCCCACTACGTTCACATTGTTTTAACCTCTTTAAATAATCATCTACTACTTCAGTTAGACTAGCCATCTAATCCTAATTCTCCAAACCATAGCCCTCTGTTCCAGCGGTTCCAAATGGCGAAAGAGATCGAGATGCATAGCGTCCAACATGTGCTCGTCGAAGGTTCGATGAGCATAGTTGCCACCGTCACCATCCACCCAATGTTTTTTCGGCAGTGGATCAACAATGTATCCAACTCCCTCGAAAAGGTAGAGATGAGGGTCATCGGTCTCAACGAGAGTACACGGAGCGTGCCCCTGGGAAGATCCAACACGCCGCAGTACTTCAGATGTGCCTCGAAGATGATGTTTTGGTGTACCACATCATACACTCGCCCTCCATACCAGGTGAGCTTCACGATTTCTTGTCTCGGGAGGATGTATACTTCTGTGGGGCAGCCATCGAAGGGGACAAACAGAAGCTGGAGCCGTACAACCTTGATTTGAAAAGCATCGCTGACCTACAAACCAGAATCAAAATTCTTGTAGAAGATTGTGATAAACAGACACCATCCCTATTCGACATAGCAAATTTTGTGCTCGGTACAAATCTTCAGAAGGGTGATGAGACGGTGGCATTAAGGTCGTCTGGATGGGAGACTTATCCCTTGATGTGCAAGCGAATAAAACATGCTACCCTCGATGCCCGTGTGAGTTTTGAGATAGCTGCAAGGTCCAAAGAGCTTGTTGCGAAGCTGTCTCCCACAGAAAATGAGAACAAGAAGAAGAAGAAGAAGAAGAAGAAGAAGAAGAAGAAGAAGAAGAAGAAGAAGAAGAAGAAGAAGAAGAAGAAGAAGAAGAAGAAGAAGAAGAAGAAGAACAAGAAATGGTTGCACCCGCAGGAGGGCATTATGGATGGATGAACTATTTCCTCTCTTGTAAAAAAATTATTCCCTCTCGGTGTATATTGATATAGATGGACTATTTCGATGGTGTGCATGTCTTTGGAATAGAGTAGTAGCATGGGTCCGCTTGACTATAAGGAACTATTTATCTGCATATATAGCTTTCTCTGCTACTCCTTCCAGTGATCGGTATCCAGTGCATGTGTCCGTAGACATGATAGCTTGTCCATGGAAGTTCAACTACGGCGACCATCATGTTTCATCTCGCAATTCCCACAACGCCTCTCCAACCCACGACAACACATCCCCCGACGTGTGCCTCACCCCTCTCGGCCGCACTGCCCCTCTACCTTTGTGTGCATGACATGTGGGCCACCTAAAATGTGGCGAGCATCAAGTTTCTACCACAGCCACACGCAATTCCCATGAGGCCGCTCAAACCCATGACACCACACGTCCCCCGACCTACGGCTCACCCATCTTGGCCCCACCGCCCCTCTGCCTTCGGGAGCATTACATGTGGACCAGTCACCTATCGGGTCCGCATGTTATTGACTCAAAGGTAGGTGTAGTAAGGCGCTGAAGCTCAGTCCCGACGGCCTTGATAGGGAAATGTAACTCCTGCATGAGGGCTTATGGTGCTACCACTGCACGAACTCATGCCAAACTCGATATTAGTTTCTTTACTATGCATGCACGCGAATGGACATTGTAATCTCAACATGTGATGGGGAGCTCTAAATTTGAATTTGAAACTTATAAAACAAAAAGATTCAAAACAAATAAACTAGGAGAGGGGGAGTATGTCATAGGATGTGTCCCATACAAAATAAGTCCCCCAGTTTGTCACCGCGAAGATGCGGTTAGAAAGGAGCACAGTGTCTTCGTACTCGTACGGCAACAAATCAGCCGCAGACAGCATGGTCCACCTTTGACCACCATGTGCAAGGTTCGTGCTATCTTATTCAATCTCACCGTGGTTCCATTGTACCAATTCATGCGGTGGCCCATTGCATGGCTGATCCCAATGTTGGACAAAGGTTCTACGGGAATGGTGTCACCATTGTAAATGTTGTGCAAATTGGTGTTCGTACCCTCCCGTACATATGCAAGCCAATCTCCACTCGCACCGAGCATAACCTGTGAAACAGTGGGCAATGGGAGAATTAGGAAATGGACACGGAAGTACTCTTTAGAATGCATTTACTAGATGATCGAACTCATATTACCTGCTCATCGGAGGAAATCCGAGTGCCCCTCAACGTCGGCATCTCAAGGGGCGTCAACTTACAACTACGGCCACGCCGCGCTAGAGAGACCCCCAAGGAAACATCCTTGTGCATTCCACGGAACATCAAGATGCATTTGTATGAGTAGTTTATCTTGTGAGAGAAAAGGATGAACGAGGGAAGGCCTCTAGAGATAGAGATAGACACTACTACTACCAATGTGATGGCCCGTGCATTGCAATGTATCCAAAGTAGTAGAATAATACTTGTTCACGTGCTTGAAATATAAACACTCTAGTTTTGATATACATGTGTCAGCAGAAATGACAGCTTGTCCATGGGAGTTGAACCACGGCGACCATCACGTTTCTTGTTTCTACCACTGCCACACCCACACGTGATTCCCACTACGCCGCTCCAACCCACGGCACGACGTCCCCCGACGTGGACATGGATCCTATGACGTGGTCATCACTGCCTTGCCTTCCCTTTCCTTCGCTGACAGGTGGGACCCATGCTTGTGAGTCCCACATGTCAGTGACAGAGTAGTAGGATTGTTCATGTTAGGGGATCCCCGACGTGCCCCTCATCCCTCTCAGCCCCACTGCTCCTCTGCCTTTGTGTGCATGACATCCGGGCTAGCTGAACTGCAGCGACCATCAACTTTCTACCACAGACACACCCGATTGGGTGTGGTTCGCCTGCTCCGCTGCTGTGCTCCGATCCATACTCCCGCACCACCGAATTTTCATCCAGTGACTGTGACACATTTCGTCACAGGCATCAATCCTCAGCTGGAGTACTTCTGTACTACAGGTAGTGCCCACCGGTGTGGCCATCTACGCCTCGTAACGCCTCGATGCCCAGCTATGGCACCCTCGACACGGCCACGCCACCACCGTCCGGTTCATCTCAAACGAGTGAGTCGCGAACCACGCCACCACCATGAGAATGACATGTGGGCCAGCCGCATTTAAGGTCCGCATGTCATTGACTCATAGGTCGGGCACTAAGACACTGAAGTGCAGTCCCGTGGGCCCTGAGAGGGAAATGTAACTCCTGCGGCAGGCCTTGTGGTGCTCCCGTGAGCTCGTGCCAAAACTGGAATTTGTTTCTTACTACTACCAACTAGTACTAGTAAGGTACACGTGCATTGCACGCATGAGATTTTGGTGGTTTGTGCATTATGCTTCTACATGTGGAGTTTTCTAAATTCTACATGTGGAAAAATCTGGTGGAATGTAGATCATATCCAATGGCAAGTATTTCTCGGATTTGCCATCTTTGTACAGTCGGATTGGCTTCATCCAACGACCAACTTTCAAAGTTATTCACACACTATATAGGGGTATAGATATATAGATATTTGGTTTGCAGCCTAAGGTTGCCACGCCTAAGCTTAGGCGTGATACAATATCTTAGGCATGTGTTTGGTTCATTCCTACACTTGTGGCTTGCCACACTTTTCTAGCTACATTGTCCACATGTCATAGACTCAACTTCTTGCCAAATCTTGCCACACTTGTGGTGCCCATTTTGTTAGCCACATTTTTTGTGGCAGACACAGGGGTTGTTTGGTTTTGGGCCTAGCAATGCCACACTTTATCATACAATGTTGCCAAACTTGCCTAAGGTTAGGGGTTGTTTGGTTAGTAGGGCTGTTTGAATTGTGACTATTTTTGCCATATATTGCCACATGATTTTTGCCACACTTGCCTTAGTTGAGTTGCTTTAGGCATGTTTGGTTTGCAGGCTAAGGTTACCACGCCTAAGCTTAGGCGTACCACAATATCTTAGGCATGTGTTTGGTTCATTGTCACACTTGTGGCTTGCCATCCTTTTCTAGTTACATGGTCAACATGTCAGACTCAGCTTCTTGCCAAATCTTGCCACACTTGTGGTGGCCATTTTGTTAGCCACACTTTTTGTGGTAGACGCACTTTGCGTAAGCTTAGTTGTGGCAAAGTTAGTAATGAACCAAACAGACCCTTTGTTAGCCACACTTTGGCTTGCCTAAGGGAATCTTGCCACACAGTTATTTGTGTCTATGACATGTGGGGCTCACTGCTCATAAAAGAAATCTTTGCCTTAGGTGTGGCTAGAACCAAACACCTACCTAACTTGGTCAAACTTGCCTAAGGTTAGTTGTGGCAAAGTGTGGCAAGGTGTGGCTAGGAACCAAACAGCCACTAAGATTGCCAAAGATTGCCACACGTAAGGTTAGGCAAGTTTGATTAACTTAGGTGAGTGTTTGGTTCAAGCCACACCTTAGGCAAGCCACACTAAGGCCCCACATGACATACACACAAAAAATGTGGAAGATCCCCTTAGGCTTGCCAACTTGTGGCTCTCGTTTTGAAGAACTAATAACTTTTCCTGAGCTTAGTTGTGGCAAAGTTAGACATGAATTAAGTTCAACCATGGAGTCTTCTAGATTATACATGTGGCAGAATCTGGTGGATGATATCCAGCGGCCAGTAGTGCTCGGATTTTCCATCTTTGTACCGTCGGATTGGCTTCATCCAACGACCAACTTTCAAAGTTTTTCACACACTATATAGGGGGTATAGATATAGATATGTCGGTCCGTTGCAATGTATCCAAAGTATATCTATTTAGTGGAGTGCACTCTAAACACATTATCTATTTATTTTTATCTAACCTTTCGTAGCCATGCAACCAAGCCACATAAGCTTCATGGGTTCCCCCCACATCATATTATTCATACTACGTTGATTGAAAAAAAGAAAATCACCCAAAACAAGATCTTCCCGTTTTTTGTTCCGTGCCGTGCACGTACCTACTAGTTGTATAGTGGTAGTAGTAGTAATATAGTATTAGGAGTACAAACTTGGTACTAGTAGCAGTAGTACTACTACGGAATGCTCCTACTCTATCAATGAGCCCCATCTGACACCAAATTTCTTGGCTTCCGTGCTACAGCTAGATCTTCCCCTCGTTTCAGTTTTCCAACCCGGCGACGGGTGGGGTGCGGTTTGCCAATAGTCGGTTTGCTCAATGGCGGTCCCACATGAAAGTGAAAATGCTAGGCAACACGCCTTCCCTAAGCTATGTGTCATGCCGGACGGGCTATGGAGTACTCCCGATTCCCGGGCGTGTGGGGGTGCGACGCGAACGCGGCAGGCCTTTTCCTTCTACTAGCAATGTGCTCGTGTGTTGCGACGGATCCAAAGTAGTAGAACAGTAGTATTTGTTCACAAACTTGAAATAAATCACTCTTGTTTTGGTATACTCCTAATATATTACTCCCTCCATACCTAGATATTTGTATTTTTAGATATTTCAAATAGACTATCACATACGGTATATAGACATATTCTAGTGTTTCTAGCAAGATGCCCGTGCGTTGCACGAAGTTGATGGAAAAGGTCAGCACAACTTATAAATTGACGGATGGAGTACTAGTTACAGTGATGCATATAATTAAGCAAAGGGATCACACATGTCGGTATTGACTAGAACGAGAATGCAACAGCACAAAAAGAATTAAGGCCACGATGATGCGATCGCAGTGGTGGTTACAGAAGGCAAGAAGAAAGATGGATCCATGAAAGTACGACCTTCTCCTCCTCAACTTAGTGCGCCGGGCCACCGACCGGAGGCTAAGGAGCGGCGGCTTTTGTGGCGACTTCTCAGCAAAGGCATCCAAGGTTTCTAGCCGGTTGAGGAAGGCCAACATCGTAGCGTCCTCACTGGCCTTGTAGATACCTATGTACACGATTTGCTCGTACACGTGGATGTGTAGGTCGACGAATTCTTGCACGGCGTGGCGCCTCGCGGCGAGCACGACTTCCAGGTGGACGTTCTTCGTGGCGTCGGCGGGCAGTCGCAGGGCCACCAGTGCTTGAAAGAGGTTCCGGCCATGGAGGCCGATTAGGATAGCAGACAATGAGGAGCCCGTGCATGCGGGCTGGAGGAGTATGGCGATGTCGTCCGCGAGCTTCTTGAGGATGGTGAACTTGTTGCTGGTGGCAACGATCATCTGGTCCAACTGAGAGTCGTAGTTGGCGTTGACGGCGGCCATCCACCAGCCGGTCTCCAACACCGTCTGGAGACGATCCTTGGCGCCATGCCGCAGGCCAGTGTCGTGGACCATCTGGCACACCCGCTGGCCGCTCACACGCATCTCCGCCATGGGTCTGGAGTGAGCTCTTTTGCGCTTAGTGTAGGTGCTTAGACAAATGCTTAGGTGCGTATGATGTGGTAGATGCATTGGAATGGAGGGGTGCCTTTATATGATGGCAATGAGGGCAAACTGTGTTGCATTCACATCGTGCAGCCTCTTTTCCCGGACCTCGTCCCATTACTTCCCTCATGCATTAATTGAAGGAGGATGCATTGGCTGTTCAACATTTCGGGAACCGCTACTCCCTCCCTCGTTTGCATTAAAGTCGTATCGGGAACTGCGCCGCCCGCTGTTAAATCGATTACTCCCTCCGTCTAGGTGAGTACTCCCTCCTTTATGGTTTATAAGGCTCAATTCAAAAATCTCATCAACCAAGGTAGATGGTGAGTGGTGGAATACCTTTTGGAGTTTGCAAAAGCACCCAAATTATTGCTCTTGTTTTCCTCAAAGAAGTATGTTTACCAATGCATTAATTGCAATGCATGCATGCATAAATTACATGCATTGGTCAATTTTCTCTTAATACTTGCATGCAATGATTTAATGCACCTTGGAATCTGAACATGTTATGGGAAACAACCAAATTGAGCCTTATAAAATGGAAAAATTAAAATTTGGAGATAAGCCCTATAAACCAGAAAGGAGGGAGTATTAAGTGATCTTACGAAAACCAAATAGTAAACACATAGGCATGGTGCAATAACTCTCACGTTGTTTCTTATTTTTTGACATAAATAGAGGAATCAACCAATAAGAGATGTGGGGCTTGTGTGCTTTTAATGACTTGAGACCATCAAACATGACATGCAGTGGTCAGTTCGTTGCACGCAATGATATTAATAAGGGAGTACCTAGAACTCATCTATATGAGATATAATTTGGTCTCATTCACTTTGAAAACAAGAACAAATACAACCCGCGTCAACACACACGCATCTTATAGCATCACATACAATGGCTATAAAAGATGAATGAGACCAAATTATAGCTCATCTAGATGAGTTCTAGCAAAAATGTATTAATAATTCTTAGTATCATATATTAGTATCATGTAGTACTTTATTTATTGCCATGTATGACACATAGTACTCAGCTCTCTCTCTTTCTTCATTTAATTCTATGACACCTCATCAAAATTTCCTAGTTGGCATGCATGATATAGCTATGATACTACCATTACAACCAGCCTTATCAAATAGTAAACATTAAGTTCTCTCGTTTTCCTCTCCACCTTGGTCACCTAGACGGAGGGAGTATACTGCGCAGGCTTTTCCTGCGCGGTAGGCAGGGCAGTTCCGCCTAGTCGGTTCAACAGAGACGCGAGAAGACGAGGGAGTAGGCTGCTGCAAACGTAGGGTTGTGTGATTTGACAGCGAGTTACTGTTGGACAGGTGGGGCCCCGTGATTTGACTTGCCATTATCATATAAACTGCGGCGCTACGACCGGCGTGAGTCTCCCGATTCCTGACCACCTCCATACAGGTGCCTCTCCCAATGCTCCACCATGTAGTAGAGGCTGGCTCTTGCATGAGAGCCGACTTCTCCACTTTTTCCTTGCCTCTCTTTCCTCCACATATGCAAAAATGCCATGTAAAGTATACTATTGTACTTACTTGCTCCTACAGGTGCTAAGCTTGCCACATAGGCATAAAGTCCGATTTGGAAAGTTAATCAAGAAGAGAGAGACTAGTTTGGTGACCCAAGGAAGAAACGGTGCTAAGCGCGTGTACCTAGGTGAAAAGACAATTTTGAGTCTATAGCTAATTAAATGAAGCAAACTTAGCAACAAAAAACTAATAAGCACACCATTTCATTGGAAGAGGTCACTCCTTGGAAAATGCAATAAATAGTAGTACTCCATGTGTCCCATAATATAAGAACGTTTTTGGCACTACACTAGTGTCAAAAACGTTCTTATATTATGGGACGGAGGGAGTACAAAGAAAGAGATAGAGAGAAGTAAAAAGAATAAATACACTTATAGCCAACCTTATAGCTAACCTTGTTGTAGTATGAGTGACTAAGTGATGACTATGTATGACATGCCAACATCAGATAGCCTAACGCAACGTGTTAAATCTCCAAGGGCGCGACTGCATGAGCGAAGCGACGGTCGTGGTAGGCGCGACCATGATATGGGCTGCTGGCGGCCCTTGGATCTGTGATCAAACGGTCGCATGCTAAGTTGCTGAAAATTTGCAGAAGAACCCTCGAGGATAGGATATTCACCCATAGGTCTAGAATCACGCAATGCAACCGCTCGATCTTAGATTCAAGGGCTCTCGGAAGCCCGTATCATGGGAGAATGGAAAACCACTACCCTGCCATTCGCACGTTGGCAGTTCGCTCCTACTCGTCCACGCACGTCCTTTAATACTACGGCGGTTCGCTCCTAGTCGTCCCATCCTTTCACATTATGGAAGTTCCACTAATCCTAACCCTCCTCCCAAATACATGATGTCCCAAATCTCCACGATCGGCGATGAGTACAAGGTTAGAACCATCACCGACGATGAGTTCGACGTCATATACACCCATTCTTCCGTGACGGTGAAAGGATGCCTTTCTCGCTTCAGACGCATGTTTGAAAACTCAGATGATGAGTGGGTCGCTGGGCTAGATGTTGAGTACACCACAGTCCTGGGACGAGAGAAGGATCTAAAGGACGAAGAGAGGAAGAAGCCCGCCGGGATCCAGGTTTGTGTGCATGACTTATGCTTGGTCTACCACATATGCTATGCCGATGTTGAATGCCTGGATTTTAAGGACTTCCTCGAGAGCAACCTAGTCAAATTCGTTACTGTAGACTTTACAAACGACAAAGAAGTCCTGGGTCGGATAGGCCTCGTTGTAGGCAACCCCTTCGACCTCTAGAGTAATGGGCTGGTGTCCTCTCGTCAGCCTTCAATGCTGACCCTAGCAGGAGCCATGGTTCATCCTTCATACCGTAAACTAGAGAAACCTCCATACACGTTTCATCATTATGCATGGCAGCGGAATGTACTAGATATAGACCACATCCACTATGCTTCGGTGGATGGCTACCTTTGTTTCAATATCTACAAGGGTTGGATGAAGAGCAAGAGCCAAGTGTGCGGTTCAAGCAAAGAAGTATCGGCCAAGAGGAAGAGGAACAAGGACGATGTCAAGGACGTGGACAAGGACTCCGAGTAAGGTGGTTGTGTCATTGCTCATGGTGGTTCTAATGTAGTGTCTACCGGAGTAGTTGCAAAGTTTAATTTCAGGTGTGCTTAGTTTAATTTGAGGGTCGTTTTGTGCTGAGCCCCCAGCAGAACTATGTTATGTTTCCTCTCGTTACTTTAACTCTTCAGTCGTACATACTAGTATTTCTTACATTTCGTCTTTTAGTTGGTATAGCACTACACTCGTTTCTTCACATTATATATGTACAATATATATGGCAAACATCATATAGCCAGCAGTATAGTTGTCAAAGAATTTCAGGGTGCTTAGTTTTGTCGAAGAATTCCATGGTGCTTAGTTTTATTTGAGGGGTGGGTTGTGCACTTGTGCTGGACACCATTATTGTGACAAGCCCTTTTAATAGTACTATATGCATAATTTGGCGATGAGCGCTCTCTACATGTACCACCTTTTTTTAATTTCAAGTTTTGCTCCATGGCGCAATCGATCGATACTACTACTATACAAAAGTGGAGTATATACATTTTTTAAAAGGCTAGAGGGCGGGGCAGTCTAGCTCGGTCGGTTTCACAAGAGGCGAGGGCCTTTGTGATTTGACGGCTCATTATTGTTGTCAAATCGAATAGTACTACGCTGCCAGCTGCACGCCCGGTGCCTCCATTAAACCCCTTCGTTAAACCCGCATGCAAACCGAGAATCCTACTCCGGCCACACGTCCGTTCATGAGAGGGCCGGAATTAAACACAACACCGGCCGAGCTCCTCCCATCCGCCCTCAGTTTAAATGAGGCCAAACGTCGGCCAAGCTCATACTGTCTGCCCTCTATTGACACGAGGCCAGACAGACAACGGGCAAGAATCGCACCCCTCGGCCACTCCCCCATCTCCTCCTTCACCATTTTCTCCACTCTTCCGATGGCTTACGAGGAGCCGTTCTTTGGCATATTACCCGGCTGGTTGGCCCGCCGAGCCCTCCGGATACGGGCGAGGCCTCTCGGTGCTTCACCAACCTCGCTTGGCCCGACGGAGCCAGTTGCCGCCCCAAGCAGGCACGTGGTTCAGCTACTCGCCGGTCCTGTTCAGCTCGATGAGGACTGGCGAGTTGCTCCACGCCGGCACGGCAGCGAGCACGCCGGTACGGGCGTCGTCGCTGCCGCGTCGTACCGTGCCACCAGTGTCTGCGGTGGCGGCGCCTCCCGTGTCTGTGGGCACGCCTCCCGTGCTTGCGGCAGCACCATGCAGGCAGAGACAGAAGCCGGGTGCGTGGAGAGCGATGAGTCGGTGGCCAGCTTCTCCGCGTCCGCCGCCATCATCAAGGAGAAGTAGAACACGGGAGGCTGCTGCCACTTGGGACCCATGAAGGCCACCGCCAAGGCGACGACTGTGCATTCAGGTGGTTTCTTTGCTGCTTCGTCTCTTCCGAGGACCTTCGTCGACCCCGCAAGTGTCTGACGGACATGAGGAAGACAAAGGGATCCGCGGGCGGGCATTTAGATTATGTACTCCCTCTGCAGCTGGCAGGAAATATTTGTTCTAAGAATGGATAAATTGTATGTATCTATAACTAAAATAAGTCTAGATACATCCATTTGTAGGACAAGTATTTCCGGACGGAGGGAGTATTAATTATACCAAGAGAGCTGGATTGGCACCGCTTAGTTCATGTAAATGTAATGAAATCCATCATGCTTATATGAAGATCCGACTTTTTTTATACGAAATCCTTCATGTTTATATGAAATCAGTCCATGTTTGCACGAATTTCATCTGGTTGGTTAGAGTTGTAAAAATGTATGTCGCTGGCGTTTGATGTCGTCCTCCGCGGAAGGAAGCGGGAGGAAATTTGCCGGCTACCTATGGAGATGCTCTTATGCTGGAAATAATAGAGTGACACCCAATCCATTTGAGTTAATTGCCTGTATGATTGTCCCTCTATAAAAATTTAATTGCATGTACAGTGTACACGTGACTTGGAGGGTGGCTATAACTTCATACATAAAGTTAAAAAGAAACAAGTCCATCCTTAATCCTGTATTCTAAGTACTCTGTGAGTTCCACTGTCAGTATAGTAGCGAAAGAAGTATATATTAAATAAGTAATATATAATATAAAAATCTAAAGTTAAAAGACAGAATTCGAACTCATGCCATCGCGTTGCGAGCATCCGGCGCTAACCAGCCCAGCACATTTCTGTTGTAGACCATGTTGGAGGTATATCTCCATGTCTACTCTTATACTCCATTCGTTCCTAAATATTTGTCTTTTTCAGCTTTCAAATGGACTACCACATACGGATGTGTATGTAGACATATTTTAGAGTGTAGATTCACTCATTTTGCTATGTATGTCTTTTCAGGAAGGGGTCATATTTGTCCTTGATTTATTTATGAGGTATCCAGACGACACTGCACCGTCAAGAAAAGAGGGTAACATCAAAATTATGGACTACTTTTTTGAGTATATTGGTAAGGTCCGGTCATAGTCACTTGTTGAAATCTCTAAAAAGAGAAATACTCCCTCCGTCCGGAAATACTTGTCATCAAAATGGATAAAAGGAAATGTATCTTGACGTATTTTAGTTTTAGATACATCTCTTTTTATCCATTTTGATGACAAGTATTTTCGGACGGAGGGAGTATTTAGGAACGGAGGGAGTATTTAGGAACGGAGGGAGTAGAAAACAGAGTTGGTGATGATGGTGTGCGTGCCATCCTGCAATATAGGCGGTCGGATTTATATCTAACGGCTAGGAAAGAAACTATGTCAATTTTGCAAAAATATACCCACACATCTCTCCACGTTCGCAAATAAGGCCTTCCCTCGTTCAGCCTTTTATCTCACTAGATAAACCACTCATACAAATGCATCTTGATGTTCCATGCAACGCACGAGCAGCTAGCTAATTTCTTTTAAAATAGTTGCTACGATAATTGGGTTGAAGTGATATATTTTATGTCTGCCCCGAATGATTTCAGATTCACTGGTAGTAAAAAAGAAAAGGTTGCCTTGTTAATTAACAGAAAACAGGGTGAAAACTATCACATGAGGCCGGTAAAAACAAGGCACACTGGGTTCAGCGTCATCATCCCTATAGTTGTGCGCACGCGAGAAGTCTACATATCGAGGGGCCTACCAAGCGAGGCACTGAGACACAATGTTTGAGAGAGAAACCAATTGATAGATTATGATCAGATCGAGTTGTCACCCTTCTGCTGTCATTGTTGGGGGGGAGAGAAAGATGTATCGAGAGTGTGTGCGGTAGGCACAGAGGCACAACTAGCGAGTGTGTGTGTGTGTGTGTTTGAAAGAGGAGTAGATAGATTATTATCAAGATCGTTGTGCCACCCTACTCCTTCGGTGCCAGGTACTGTGTGTGTGTGTATGTTTGAGAGAGAAGCCAGTCGATAGATTAGTATCAAGATCGAGGTGTCACCCTACTCCTTCGGTATTGGGAAGTGTGGGTGTGTGGGTGTGGGTGTGTGTGTGGGGGGGGGGCAGTGACACTCACACATCTCTACTCTTATAAAAACAGAGTTGGTGATGATGGTGTTCCTGCCATCCTGCGATATAGGCCATCCGATTTATATCCGATGGATAGGAAGGAAACTATGGAAATTTTGCAAAAAGATACCCACACCCCTCTCCGCATTTGCAAATAAGGCATTCCCTTGTTCATCCTTTTCTCCCACAAGATAAACTTCTCATACAAATGCATCTTGATATTCCGTGCAACGCATGGGCATCTTGCTAGTAGGGAGAAGGAGTTTGTGTGACACATATCTAGCTATATTAAGGGATATGTAGATAGCATTTGTGCAAGGCATACTTAAAGCCTCACGAAGATAAACAAACGGTGTGTGTGCATGCAAGTGCCGGAAAAAATGAAGCAGGAAATAATGTGCGTGTGTGTGTGTGTGTGTGTGTGTGTGTGTGTGTGAGAGAGAGAGAGAGAGAGAGAGAGAGAGAGAGAGAGAGAAATTTCAAAACAAATGGTGCTCTGTTGGAATCCATTGTATGTATTAATATGGTTCCGGAACTCGAGTTAACCTTAGGCATATGTGTGAGAGACATTATTATACTTTGAGACATTAGTGGCTATGGGTGGGCGGAATTAAAGGGGTGGGCATGTTAGACAGAGAGAGCGTGTGTGTTTCTGTGTGAGAGACTAGTAGGACGGGGTAGAAAGACGAATTTAACCATGACGGAGGGAGAGAAATACACGAAGTGCGTGTGTGTGATTCCCATGCCCACAGGGAAATGAGATATGTATGCGTGTGAGAGAGATTGCACAATTCATTCACGTATCACTATCTAGCGATCGTGGACGTGCATCGCTTGAACATAAGTTAATATCTACTTCGTATCATGGCCAAAAGGTACAATATCGATTCAACGCTATAAAGATTGGACACTCACATATCACATTTTTTTCTATTTAAATAAACCTTTTCAGTTGTGCATGCCAAAGCTACAGTGATGTTTCTTCAAACAACCAATGTAGCTATCATGTACATGCACCATTGTTACTCTTGCATTCAAATTCATTAGTCTTGGATGATTTAAGTTTGTATTTTGAAGTAATATATGTAATATTCATATATGAATTCAACGGGTACGTAATTTATGAAATGGAGGCTATGTAATCATATGAGGTAACACTTTTAAGTAGCGGACTACAATATCCATTTCTTTTTTTGCGCCTCTACACTAACACGTCAATGCATTATGTTTAAAGTAAATAACCAATGGCACTAAATTTTCTATTTACATGAGAAATACATAGGCTAAGCATTTGATCCTTTTTTTTGTGAACGCGCCACTACACCCGTACGATTGGCCGCGACCATGTGAATGTCCAAGTTATCGGCGCATCATCCCGAGTTATTGTCTTTTTTTCTGGGGTGGACTTCACACCAGTTATTAACTGCTGATGCGTGCCCCGTGTACACAGTCTAGCATGACCTTCCCGCTAGCACGGTCCAAAATTAGTTGAAACTGGATACGAACGATCCCGCTGGCGGCAAAATATCCCGCCTCCTTCTAAAATTTCCGCCACCTTAGTCTTTAGCATGCGAAATTCCCCTTTTGTCCTTGGTGCACGGAGACCAACAGTTACAATACCGCCCTCATCTACATGATAGGTCGGAGCTGCTTTGGTAACTTCCGGTTCCCCCCACTACACGGCACCTCCATTTCCTCTCCCCTCCCGCAAAAACGACTAACTCCACAGCACCAGAGCATCTTACATCACGCCATACGTACTTCATCGCCCTTTCTCCCCTCCCCTCTCGAAAACCTAGACTGCTCATCCACCAGCGTACCATAGCCGAATCTGCTTCTGCGGCCGTATCTACCCCTCCCACCTCCCCTAGAAACAAGTAGACTGCTCATCCACCACTGTACCACAGCCCATTAAGTGCCGGCCTTGTCCATGGCGCCGGATCTGCTTCGCCGGTACTCTCGTCAACCGTCGCGCATCTGCAGCGGCTCATTCATACTCCCCACCGGAGACGCTTCGTCCACATCTGCCAGAGCCGCCCCACCGATGCCCCAGTCGATGGCCTCTGATCCTCTTTGCCGACACCTTCCTCAACCCTACCGGAGCCGCTTTGCCGACACCTTCCTCAACCATACCGGAGCCGCTTCGCCGACACCATCGTCAACCCTACCGGAGTAGCTTCGCTTATACCATTCTCAACCCTACAGGGGCTGCTTTGCCAACTCACAAGTCCACGGCCTCAGGTCCGCTTCCTCGCACCCTCATCCAACCTACCGGAGCAGCTTCTGACGCCCCGTCCATGGCCGCAGATCCGCATCGTCGACACCGTCCTTAACCCAACCACCGAAGCAGCTTTTGATGCCCCGTCCACGGCCGCAGATCCGCATCGTCGACACCATCCTTAACCCAACCATCGGAGCAGCTTCTGACACCCTGTCCACGGCTACAGATCTGCATCATCGACACCATCCTTAACCCAACCACCGGAGCAGCTTCACCTACGCCCTCGTCCATGGCCACAGATCCGCTTCGCCCACACCGTAGTCCACCCTACCGGAGCCGCTCCACAAACACCCTACTCGACGGTTCTAGATCTTCTTACCGGACCACGACTGCCAGCGCAGCGTCATCACCCTTGATGTTTCTAACCTGATTCCCACCGTCTGGAGAGATGCCAAGAGCCCGACACGGCCTAGGTACTTGTCACCTTTAAACCCGTCCATCATCACCTGCCCGATGTACTTCAAATATACTAACCGGTCACTGTTACCTGTTATGCAGCTGGCAAAAACTATAAGGATGATGTCTCTTCTGGATCTAATAGCTTGGCCAACCAAGATCCTGGACTGAGGCATTGCTATGATCTTGTAAGTGCGTCTCTCTCTCTTGTATTGTTCTGTGCCTGCCAGCGTGCTTTGCTAGGATGTTCGACGAGTAATCCCTTTGTGCAGATAATGATTTCCACTAATGGCTGCTAAATTAAATATGTAGATGTCATACATGATACTACCTCGTACCTCCGTTCCTAAATATAAGTCTTTCTAGAGATCCCACTATAGGCTACATACGGAGCAAAATGAGTGAATCTACACTCGAAAATGCATCTATATACATCTGTATGTGGTCCATACTGGAATCTCTACAAAGACATATATTTAGGAACAGGGGCAGTACATTACACAAAATTGTAGGTGGCATGTAGGAATTCCAGTGCACTACATTAGGCTCCCTTAGAGTGCCTGCTAGTCCAGCATACAGAGTCATGGCTAGTTTATGGTACGCACAGAATTGTTAATTGGTGGTTTAAATATGCGCAAGGGATATGCAATGTAGTATCATCTAGAGATGTCTGAAATTAGCCGTGTCAACTTGCAGATAGGGTTACATAATGAAAAAGTACAAGATGTATGTGGCAATTTCATGGAACATAATGAAAAAGTACAAGATGCAGTGGTGAGCCTATACAGTGTGCTATGGTACGTCACTCCTCCATTGCAATCATCGTGACATGTTATTTGTATGTCAGTTCTATTAGCCAAGTTTCTTAGGGACAGTTATTACGAGTTATCCTAAGAAAATAAGCACCTGTGAATATAAGCTCCATCTAATAAGCCAACCAGTTCTTTTCATTGCGTTTTCAGCTTATCTTTGGTATGATCAGTGGAAAGTCTAGATTGCATTATATTTTTTTCATTTTGCTGCCCATATGAAAATTAATTTGACTTGCAAACATCACAAATTGAACCCAGTGCAGTAATTAATATGATAGGAAAACAGACCATCACTATTTGCTCAAAATGCAAATACAAAGATACCATCTACTTGGCACAATCTACTTTGGTCAATGTTTTCCATAGAGATCCCATTGCCTAATTTCAATGAAGAACACATGACCCACGTTTAAATGAAGAACAATTATTGAAATTCGATAGTCCAAGTGGCTGGTTATTATCATATAGCAGCACCACCTGAAAGCATCATATAGCAGCAGCAGCAGCTCATAGCAACTCATCATACAGCAGCAGTAGTCTACAATTCATCATAAACTAGCAGCAGCTCATAGCAATTCATCATATTGCTGCAGCAAGAGTAGCTCATAGCAATTCATCATATAGCAGCAGCAGGAGCAGCTCATATAAATTCATCATATAGTAGCAGCGGGAGCAGCTCATAGCAATTCATCATATAGCAGCAGCAGGAGCAGCTCATAACAATTCATCATGTAGCATCAGTAGGAGCAGCTTATAGCAACTCATCATATAGCAGCAGCAGTAGCTCATAGCAATTCATCATATAGCAGCAGCAGCAGTTCATAGCAATTCATCATATAGCAGCAGCAACTCATAGTAATTCATCATATAGCAACAGCAGGAGTAGCTCATAGCAATGCATCATATAGCAGCAGCGGAAGCAGCTCATAGCAATTCATCGTATAGTGGATTAGAATGAAAATTTGGCAAAAAAAATCAGAGGAGATCCTCACCTTGTTGGATGAGCTCATCCTTCAACAGCACCTCAAGGCCATGGCCTGGGAGGAGGGGAGGGGGAATAAGGTGCCTTCTGCCGCAGTGTGGCATCAGCCATAGTTGTGCAGCGCCCGCCGGAGTAGTGCGTTGGACGAACCATAGTGGAGTAGCTGCTGGAGACCATGAGAATGAGGGGCGGTGCCAGAGGGAGGAGCAGCTGGGGAGATTTGCCCCTACCCGCCTGCCATGTAGCCTAGCTGGACATAGCATCGTCGAGGACAAGGCCAGATGGACCCAGTGGCAATGGCTCGCTGGAGGAACCCTAGTGCTGCAGGCAGGGGATTGAGGTAGAGGGAAAGGGGAGAGGAGATGCAAGCGGGCAGGGCAATGAATGCTTGCGTGTTTGTTTTTACTTGAGGGTCAGGTGTGACACGGGCGTCAACAGTTGCATTTTGAGTGTAATATAGGCAGACAACAGAGTCATTTCACTATTCCCCTTCCCTTCAATTTTTAGTGAGGTTCTATCCGAAACACCCACCCTACAAAGCGAAATTAGTTAAGCCCAAGCTCATAACACAAAAATGACTTCTTTACATCTTTTATGGCTTATTTTGACAATAAGCCCTGAAAAGGCGGAATCGAACTGGCCCTTAACCTGCAATTCAATTGTGCCTGCTATAGTGTACATTTAGGCATCATCATACATGGCATAACCTAATACATGTGCATTCCATTGTGGAATCTAGAATATGCAATGTTTATGTTAGTTCATACATTGCACATGATGTTTAAATGCCAGTTAAATCTGGTCAGTCAAGTGATGGTCTTTAAGCCTCCTTCTTTGCTTCTTTTCTTGATATGTAAGATTTGCTCACACATCTGCTCAATTGCTTGTTTGCATCAGCCAGCCATACTAGGACTGTTTGCTTTGATTACTTGTTGTTCTTGACCTAACACTCTAACAGAGCTTGTCAACGATTTAAACACTAAGCGCTGCTGTAGTGGGGCCTTGTCTAACTCATAGGTGACATAAAGGTTTGGCTGTACACTAAATAGGCTCTCCAAGAGTACCTGGAGATCCAGTTTGAAGGAAGCCTAGTTTTTACATAGTGTAGACATAGTAAATGCTCATTTCATTGTGCGCAAGTGCAAGAGATGTGACATGTTTCATTATGTGGTATTGTTTTGTTATAATCTCATCCTTTTGTGTTCATAGACTGGAAAGTATGCATATTTATCTTCCAAGGAGACGAGTAACTAGTTTGTGTCACCTTGCAGAGGGGATGCAATTAAGATAAGAATGAGGATTTCCAAGTACAAGATGTTAGGAAGGAGCCTTGCAAGAGAAGTAGGAGCTGCGCTGAGCCTCTTCAACCTGTTAAGGTAAGTCACTGTATGCAACTCAACAGTTGAATTCCTTGTTTGTTTCAGGCATAGTTAATTTGCTCTTTTCAATTGCTTTATTTGTCCTCAGTTAATGAGATGCCCAAAGAATCATGCCTGATGATGGGTACTTGTATAACTATTAGTTGACATAATTAAAGGCCTTACCATTTAATTACTCTGTTGAAGTGTGCCTAAAGCTTTGAAGTCTATTAACCAACTATTATTGCATGAGGCTCACAATCTAGTTTATACTACGCTAATGATTGCATAGCTTTGCCTGTTGTAGTATGTTTGTATGAAACCCTCTGCTATTCATTATGCTCCCTAAGACTTTAATTGAGCTACAGAATGGCCAACTGCTTGCTTACTTATACGCAATGTGTCGTCTAAATTTGTAACTTGTCTGTGTTTTCGATTGGGCCCCAACATCATGCTCCTCTGGTGAGCTAAGAGGGATTTCTGTATGCAGGCTACACAGACTATCTTTTTTATAATTTTTAAAATATCACCTGCTTATGCTTCATGACGTGTAACATTATTGTTAGTCCTGTTTTGCCATGTAGTACAAAATAGTGTGTTGCTCGCTTCACTGTTGTAACTATATTTTTGCCCTAGTCATGTGTACTTACAGAAACATTTCAGGATGAAGTGACATCAACACAAAGATCTGCGAGCAGTGTGGCATGGCCGTTACCGAATGATTATGGATTGGAATTGGAATGTACTGATGTTCTCGAGCATCAACTAGAGGTGGCAAGACAATGTATACATGATTGTCAATGTATAATCAACAAGGTGAGACTGGACCTGCAGGTATTAGATGGAGGAGACAAAAAAATGAAACAAGACACTGAGGTAACCACAAAGGAATTGGAGATTTTGCAGACTGAAATTTGTGCTATCTGAATCCGGCCAATCCTATTTTCTGAAGAGATTATAGTTCAAATGGAGTAAAGTTGATGCGCGTCCATGATGTATGAGCTTTATTTGCCCAGTGTATGTAATTTTCTATTTGTGTATGCTTTATTATCACCTGTGCCGAACCATAATGCCCAGTGGGTATAATCGGTTGTACTTTCTTTATTGTATAGTGTAGGATTATTCTACGTTTCTATGCCTTGGTCTCTTTGTTGTATAGTGTATGTTTTTTAGAGGTTATAGTATTGAGTAGGATAATTCTTTGAATATGCTATATCGTTCAAACGGGGGTCAACGCACCCAAACGTTGTAGTGACCATGGCCGTCCACGGGCCATACGGTCCATGCGCCATGTATGGGCCGTCGGATCCATGGGCCTTCAATGGGTCGTCGGATCCATGGGCCTTCAATGGGCCGTCGGATCCATGGGCCTTCTACGTCTCGTAGGATCCATGGTCCTTCTACGTCTCGTAGGATCCATGGGCCTTCTACGTCTCATAGGATCCATAGGCCTTGTAAGGGCCGACTCATTTATGGGTCTTGTACGGGCCTTTAATGGGCCATAGACGGGCTAGAGTGGAAATCGTATGTTTTATGGGCTGACCATAACGGGTCGTTAATAGGCCGTACTTGGTGATGCTATGAAAGTGGCCCAACAGATTAACGGTCCACAAACCGGTCGACTGCAACGACGGGCTGAATTTGGCCCACAAGCAGAAAATGACAGTAACGGGCCATAAGTAACCGAATGCTGCAAATTTGCCCAAGAATAAATGGGCCCTCAGAAGGCCGAAAGATAACTTCGGCTGGAAATGACCCAACGGAATAACGGGCTGTTAATGGGTATAAAGTGATTCACTATTCACTACGGGCCAGTTTCACCATGGGCCGTTAATGGGCGTAAAGTGATACACTGTTCATTACGGGCCAGTTTCACCACGGGCCGTTAATGGGCCAAGAGTTACAAAGGGACTCATATGGGCTGAAAGATGTCATGGGCCATACATGGGCCAGAAGTGAAAACAGGCTGGAATCATATTGGATGGCCCAGATGACGCTACTAGGCCTAATTCGGATAGGGCGTAACGGGCCTTGGGTTAGCGGGCTATAAATGGGCTATATGCGAACAGGCCGTTAACAGGCTTTCCATGGGCCGGCCTGCCACCTTTTGAGCAAGTCAAATGGGCCGGCCTTTTCACAGGAATGGGCCTCTGTTGGGCCGTGCCACGTGTCGACGTATCATAGGCGCCTTCTGTCCAATGAGTGGATGACATCTTTCCCAACGATGAGCCGACACGTGTTGCCTCCAGCCAATGATGATTTTACACGTAGAAAATCCCCATTGGTCGGGGCTGTTAACGGGTTATCGGATCCAAACCCCGACCCGATAGCTTAACGGTGTTCTGTTATGGTGGATGCCACGTCTCGGTCACCCTTGACGAAAGCACTTCTGTGACACACGATTTATCGTCATGGAAGTGGACAGTTCCGTGATGATAATTTTGGTAATGTCATGGAACACTTCTACGACAACACAGGTATGACTATCTTGATTCTGTCATAAAATTGTCATGGATGTACATGCATGACAAAAAACGCGACCTACTATGACAAACATGTATCATCACGGAAGTGTACTTTTTGGTAGTGAAATATAGCTCCAAGTAAAATACCGACGGTCGTTAGAAGAAAGAGGGGATGCAACTCGGGGCATCCCCAAGCTTAGTTTCTTGATTCTCTTTTAGATAATAGCTTGGGATACCGTGGGGCATCCCCAAGCTTATGCTCTTCTTACTCCTTATTCCATCATCCATCGTGATCTCACCCAAAACTTGAAAACTTGAATCACATAAAACTCAACAAAACCTTCATGAGATCAGTTAGTATAACAAAGCAAATCACTACTATAAGAAATGTTGCAAATCCATTCATATTTTATTCTTGCATTATATATAGTGTAATCCAACTTTTCGATAGCTTATACCCTCCAATACAAACCATAGATTCATCGAAATAAGCACACAACGCAAACAAAACAGAATCTGTCAAAAACAGAACAGTCTGTAGTAATTAGAGAACTTCGTATACTTCTGTAACTCCAAAAATTCTGAAAAATTAGGAAAATGTGGGCAATTTGTATGTCAATCTTTTTTTAAAAACTCAGAGCAAAAGCACCTTTCTGTGATTTATGAAAATTATTTTCTGAGTGCTGAAGTTTCTTTTTTTCAACACGATCAAATCAACTATCACCCAACATGATCTCAAAGGCTTTGCTTGGCACAAACACTAACTAAAACACAAAAAACACCATGATAATAGTAAAATAATTGTGCAAACACTCAAGAATAGAAAGAAAAAGACAAAAATAAATTTTATTCATTGGGTTGCCTCCCAACGATCGCTATTGTTTTATGCCCCTAGCTAGGCAGAATGCAAAGATCTAAGTGTTGTCATCTTTGTTTCCACTTCCCCGGTGGTTTTGCAAAGATAACAGAAAACACCTCATCCATAGAGACTTTAGCACTATCAAGTTTCTTATCGTTGTGTCCCCTTCGATTTCCGGCAACAATCCAAGAATAATGTTGATTGACGTCATTGAAAACTTGTTAGATTATGTGTGAAACAGGGACTTCCTTTTTAAGATTCTCATAAAAAAATTGGATATTTCCAAAAAAGTGTTTTAACATATAATCACTATGATAAAGGATCTCATCTATTACCGGTTTTTCATGGTTCATACCATAAAAATCAAAGATCTCCCTAGCTTGCCGTATTACGTAGTCAAATTCATTCATAAGAACAAGGGTAGCCAACTTTTTAGCTATGGGATTCTTTATAAGAGGTAAGTTATAAAACAATATTTGCAAGGTAGGATGGGTACGGATGAATTTATTTTCAAGTTTCAAAACTAGTGCTAAAATATCTTTTGCATAAGATTTTGTTCTTTTAAGTATAGGAGTATCGTCAAGAGTTAAATTTCCGACACAATTGAAAATTTCTTGGATATGTTCTTTTCCCATAATATTCCCTTGCCCCAAAACAAAAGTTTTAGCATCCATATTGCCAGATTGTCCAATTTCAGGAGTTAGGCCACCATCTTTTTGTGCCATGCCAAAGTCACTCATGGTGACGGGTTCAAGCAAATAAGAGATCTGATGAAAAAACAACGAACGAAAAAGAGCGTGAATAAATTGACAAATTTTCGTGAAGTGGGGGAGAGGAAAATGAGAGGCAAATGGCAAATAACGTAAATTACAAGGAGATTAGATTTGTGATTAGGAATCTGCCAAATGTTGATGTTGTATCCCCGACAACAGCGCCAGAAATTCCTTTTGACGTTGGCTTGAATTACGTCGGTAGTTCCCCGAAGAGGAAGGGATGATGCTACACAACAACAGTAGGTATTTCCCTCAGTGATGAGACCAAGCTTATCGAACCAGTAGGAGAACCATGCATCACTACGTAAACGGTACCTGCACACAAAGAAAAATACTTGCAACCCGACATCTTAAAGGGGATGTCAATCCCTTTTGGGTAACAGTGCCAGAAATTGTCAAGTTGACGGGATAAAACTGTAGTAGATTGATAGATGCAAATAAAAGCAAATAAAATTCAGCGAGCTATTTTTGAGTTTTTGGATTCATATATCGAAAATAAAAGCGAATAAAAATAGATCTCAAAGGCAAATATGATAAAGAAGAGACCCGGAGCCCGTAGATTTCACTAGTGGCTTCTCTCAAGAAAAATAGCATACGGTGGGTAAACAAATAACAGTTGGGCAATTGATAGAACTTCAAATAATCATGACGACATCCGGGCAATGATCATTATATAGGCATCACGTCCAAGATTAGTAGACCGACCCCTGCGTGCATCTACTACTATTACTCCACACATCGACCGCTATCCAGCATGCACCTAGTGTATAAGTTCATGGAAAAACGCAGTAATGCAATAAGAACGATGACATGATGTAGACAAGATCTATTTATGTAGAAATAGACCCCATCTTGTTATCCTTAATGGCAATGATACATACGTGTCAGTTCACCTTCTGTCACTGGGATCAAGGACTGTAAGATCGAACCCATTGTGGGAGTCCTGGATTAGGGGGTATCCAAACAGCCGGACTATATACTTTGGCCGGACTGTTGGACCGTGAAGATACAAGACTCAAGACTTCGTCCCGTGTTCGGATGGGACTCTCCTTTGCGTGGAATACAAGCTTGGCGATCCGGATATTATATTTCCTTCTTTGTAACCGACTCCATGTAAACCCTAGCCCCCTCCGGTATCTATATAAACCGGAGGGTTTAGTCCTTAGGGACACAATCATAATCATCATAGGCTAGCTTCTAGGGTTTAGCCTCTACGATCTCTTGGTAGATCAACTCTTGTAATACCCATATCATCAATATCAATCAAGCAGGAAGTAGGGTTTTACCTCCATCGAGAGGGCCCGGACCTGGGTAAAACATCATGTCCCTTGCCTCCTGTTACCATTAGCCTTAGACACACAGATCGGGACCCCCTACCCGAGGTCCGCCGGTTTTGACACCGACATTGGTGCTTTCATTGAGAGTTCCTCTGTGTCGTCGCTGTAAGGCTTGATGGCTCCTTCAATCATCACAAACAACATAGTCCAGGGTGAGACCTTTCTCCCCGGACAGATTTTCATATTCGGCGGCTTCGCACTACGGGCCAATTCGCTTGGCCATCTGGAGCAGATTGACAGTTACGCCCCTGGCCAGCAGGTCAGGTTCGAAAACTTGAACTACACAGCAATGTACACGGAGACTTGATCTTCAACGGATTCGGGCCTGCGCCAGGTGCGCCAGACAGTCACGATAAGCACGGCTTAGACCTACTGTCGGACAACCCTCGGGATATCACACCTGCAGGAGCCCCGGACCTAAATCCAGGGCAGATTCCGTCGTCCGAGGACGGGTGGATGGACCCCGCCCCGGAGGCCGCACACCCATCGGCGGTAGAGCCAAACACAGACTTCAACCCCAAGGAAGCCTGTGACACCGGACCCCCGGACTCGTATCTGGCTGCAGGTTCCAGTCCGGGCACCTCCGAGCCCGCCGAATCTGGTTGGGCTCCGATAATGGAGTTCACCGCTGCGATATCTTCCATCACTCGCCCTTGGAGACATGCTGAACTCCTTAAAGTCTCTCTCTTTGTCAGGAGACTCTCGGTCGAACTATGTCCGGCTCGAGTGGGAAGCAGGTGACGAAAGAATTCGTTTCCCACCCACCACCCACTTAATCGCCACGGTCAATGATTTAACAGACGTGCTTGACTTCGACTCTGAAGACATCGACGGTATGGACGACGATGCAGGAGAGGAACAGGAACCACCGCCCACGGGGCGGTGGACAGCCACCTCCTCATATGATATATATATGGTGGACACTCCGAAAGAAACGAATTGCAATGAGGCAATGGAGGATAACCCCACAAGGAAGAAAGCATAAGCATGGGCGTCGTCAGCGCCGCTCCAAGCCCCGCCACAGCAATACCGGCACAAGTGACGAAAATAGTCCGGATGGTGCCAAAGATGAATACAACCCCGATCAGCCTGCCTTCAAGCAGGCCGAACAGGAAGACGGGCAGGTCAGCCCAGACAAACAGGCGACGGATGGATATCCGGAGGAGGACAACTACATGCCCCCCTCCGAAGACGAGATTAGCCTCGGCGACGAAGAGTTCGGCATGCCTGAGGACCCCGTGGAGCAGGTAGCTTCAAGCGCCGGCTTATGGCCACTGTGAGGAGCCTGAAAAAGATGCAGCGGCAGCTCCAAGCTGATCAAGACCTGCTCACAGACAGATGGACCGAAGTCCTGGCAGCTGAGGAATATGGACTCAAGCACCACACGGCTGACCGGCCACCTCGTGGCCAGGATAAAATGGCGTATCAGCCCGAATACTAGCCCGCACTCCCACGCCAATACACTACGACCCGGGGCAATTGGCAGGACCTGCAAGATATACTGGAAAACAAGGCAGGACAGCCGAGATCGATCTACGGATCATGGGGGCGCGCCCCAACATGTGGCGATGATCGTCATGCCGGATACACTATCAACAGGTCCGGCCGGGCCAAATACAGCCAACCAGAATCATTCGAACTACATATCCACATAGCCTGACATAGAGGCGCCGCACACCCCCTCTGCTTCACTGACAAAGTGATGGATCATGAATTCCCAGAAGGGTTCAAATCCGTAAACATCGAATCATATGATGGCACAACAGACCCCGCAGTATGGATCGGAGATTTCCTTCTCCACATTCACATGGCCCGCGGAGACGATCTACACGCCATCAAATATCTTCCCCTTAAGCTCAAAGGACCTGCCCGACACTAGCTAAATAGCCTGCCGGCAAATTCCATTGGCAGTTGGGAAGACCTGGAGGACGCGTTCCTCGACAACTTCCAGGGCACATACGTGCGACCACCGGATGCCGATGACTTGAGCCACATTACCCAACAGCCCGGAGAGTCAGCCAGGTAATTCTAGACTCGATTCCTAACCAAAGAGAACCAAATAGTCGATTGTCCGGACGCCGAAGCCTGGCGGCCTTTAAGCATAATATCCGTGACAGGTGGCTCGCTCGACACCTCGGCCAGGAAAAACCAAAGCCCATGGCGGCCCTCACGACACTAATGACCCGCTTTTGCGCGGGCGAGGACAGCTAGTTGGCTCGCAGTAGCACCACGCCCATTAATTCCGGCACCTCAGATGTCCGCGATAATAACGGCAAGCCACGGCGCAACAGGCATAAGCGACAGAACAACGGCGACAACACTGAAGACACCACAGTCAACGCCGGATTCAGCGGATCCAAATCCGGGCAGCGGAAAAAGCCATTCAAAAGAAACAATCAGGGACCGTCCAGTCTGGACCGCATACTTGAACGCTCGTGCCAAATTCATGGCACCCCGGATAAGCCAGCAAACCACACTAATAGAGACTGCTAGGTGTTCAAACAGGCCGGTAAAATAAACGCTAAAAATAAGGACAAGGGGCTGCACAACGACGATGACGAGGAGCCCTGGCATCCGAACACAGGGGGACAGAAGAAATTTCATCCCCAGGTGAAAATGGTCAACATGATCTATGCCACCCATATCCCCAAACAAGAATGGAAGCGAGCACTGCGGGACGTCTACGCGATGGAGCCAGTCGCCCCAAAATTCAACCCATGGTCAGCATGTATGATCACCTTTGATTGTAGGGATCACCCTACCAGCATCCGTCACGGCAGTTCAGCCGCATTGGTCCTAGACCCAATCATCGATGGATTCCACCTTACGCGAGTCCTTATGGATGGCGGCAGCAGCCTGAACCTGCTTTATCAGGACACAGTGCGCAAAATGGGCATCGACCCTTCGAGGATCAAGCCCACCAAAACCAGCTTCAAAGGTGTAATTCCAGGAGTAGAGGCCCGTTGCACGGGCTCTATAACATTGGAAGTGGTCTTCGGATCTCCGGATAACTTCCGAAGCAAAGAGTTAATATTCGATATTGTCCCTTTCCATGGTGGTTATCATGCACTGCTTGGACGAACCGCATTCACTCGATTCAATGCGGTACCACACTATGCATACCTCAAGCTCAACATGCCAGGACCTCGCGGAGTCATAACAGTCAACACAAACATGGACCACTCTCTCCATACAGAGCATACTGCAGCCCTCGCGGCGGAAGTACAATGTGGCCTTCTCCGGCAAACCACCAATCCAGCGACAACAACCCCGAACACCGTCAAGCGAGTTTGGAGTACCCTGCAACAGGATCACTAGGCACGCCAAGAGCGTGACTAGCAGTCCGGCCTCCGCTCCAGCCCCATGAAGGCAGCATTCGTGCCACACGTACATAATTACGCACTAAAAATACCATGGGCATAGGCGGAGCAACAATAGGGACTTAGTCAATAGTGCGGCTCAGCCGCAACATACTTTAATAACCCCCATTTATCTTTCAGGATACTGCTTTCGGGATGTCACACCCTAGCTAGTCATGCATCAGAGTGTGTGCATCATGTTTAAAATTCCATTTAATTTGAAATGGGGATTTGTGAAACCCTCAGAATCATTTCTGAAAAATGACCCAAAGAAAAATTTCTCCAAAAGGGTCCAAGAAAATGCTCATGTTGCTCTCTGAAAATATTGGACAGAGATAAAAATCAAACCAATATTTTTAAGAGCTCATAGGTATTTATTTTGGGCATTTGGATTTAATGCATAAATATTTGCTTTGGAAATATATTAGTTATATATATTAATATATGTCCAAATATTATGCCATTTATAAAGGAGCTCTGGAATAATATATCTAGCTCCTGCAAAAATTGGCATAAGGTAAATAAATGATTTAATATATTATTTAAATCAAAACAAATGTCAGAAATTAGAAAAACAGAAATATTTAAAAAGGAGGAGCTTACCTGGGCTCCTCCCTGTGCAGCCCAGCCAGCTGGCCGGCCCAGCCAGCAGGCGGCCCAGCCCGCCTCCCTCCTCTGTCGTCTTCGTCCTCGACAGAGGGAGGGGAGTGTGGCCGGCGCGCGCGCGCGCCACCGCGCCACGCCACCTGCTCGCCTGCCTGCCTGCCCTCCCCTCCTCGTCTCGATGCCCCGGACGACGCCACGCCCTCCCCCCTGCTCTATCTCACTCTCCCTCAGTTCCTCCCTCCTCTCCCTCGCTCTCTCCCTCACGGCCGAACACCACCATCGCCGCCGATCGCCATAGCAGCCGTCACTGGCCACCCCTCGCCCCTCCGCTGAGCTCAGGAGCTCCGCCTCGACCCCCTCTTCCTCCCCACCGCTCCACGGGCCTCCGGAAGCCCTGCATCGCCGCCCACGTTGCCGTTCCCCTCCTCGGCCACCGGAGATCGTTGCCGTCGAATCGGGAGCTACCGGACGTCCCCGAGCCCGCTAACCATCCCTGCAGCTCCGCGGTGAGCCACTGACCCGATTCCCCCTTGCCCCGTCGTCCCTAGCATCCTGTAGCTGCCGCCCCCTTGAGCTCCGAAGCTCGCCGCCGCCGTGCCTCGTCGCCGTCGTGGCCACAGTCACCGTAGCGCCCAACCGAGCACACCCACGTCCTCACCGCACCGTGTGGAAGCCGTAGGTGCCAACCCCGCATCTCCGCAGCCGTTGTAGCCTCGACCCCGAGCTCAACCGAGCTCCGGCAGCCGCCACGGTCGTCGCCGTCGTCGGTACCGGCCACCTCAGGCACGGCCACCACCACCGTTCGACGCGCGGGAGCAAGGGCTCTCCAACGAGCCCAAGCACGGCCTCGCCCGTGCCCTGTAGCGCGTTTCCGCATCGCGCCGCCGTCTCGGGCCCCGCCGGCGTCATGTCGCCGGTGGGTTTGACCTGTTTGACCTGGGGTTTGACCCCCCCAGGGTCACTGACGCGTGGGCCCCGTCGGCCAGGTGGTCAGATTAGTGCTAATCACCGCTTAATTAACCCCCCTGACACTGACAGTGGGCCCCAGCGCCACTAACCCCTAATTAGGAATAATTTAACCCTGTTAAACCCCCCCTGTCACTGACGTGTGGACCCCACACGCCAGGTTTGACCCCAGCCAGCCGCAGTTGACCACTGATGTCATGCTGACGTCATGCTGGCGCAATATACATATTTCTGGATTTAATTTTAATCAGGAAATTCCAGAATATTATTTAAACTTCAAAAATTCATAACTTTTATTCTGTAACTCCAAATTAGACAAATTATATATGAAAAATGATCAGAAAAATCCAATCTATCCATCTGTACTATTTTCATGCATGATTAAACAAGTTAACCTGATGTTTTAAGCAGAACAAGGAAAAGCACTTTAAAAGGCCATGTTTGAGTTTGAAATTTGAATCTTTGATTCAAATTGGTTCAAACCCTTCTGGTTTTAGTTGCATTAGCCCAACACACTCATATTGCCATGTTTCATGCATGCATCATATTGTTGCACATTGTTTGGTGATGGTTGTGTATCGGTGTCCTTGCGACAGGTTCTGCCTCCGAGGAGTACCGTGATTACCCTAACGAAGAACTGTATCAGTGCATCGAACCATCAGGCAAGCAACCAACCAGTTGATCATATCGATACAATCCCATGTTCTCGCTCCTACTCTCTTTTACTGCATTAAGACAACGCATTTCAAACTGCTGTGTGCTACGGTAGTTGAACCCATTTCCTCTGCATGACCTGTCATTGCCACAGTAACTAGATGAAACCCACTAGCATGTGTAGGAGTTGATTGAGCCATATGTATGTGTTGTTCCTACCTTGCTATGCCTGCTATGCTTAGAGTCGTGTCAGGTCTGGTTCATCTGGGTGATGGCTAGAGTGAAATGATTATGTCGGTAATGAGAGTGGTGTGGTGAACACGATTTGGTAAAGGTATCGATGAGAGGCCATGTAGGAGTACATGGTGGGTTGTTTCATTGAAGCCGACCTTAAGCACTGAGATCTGTATGCGTGATTTAAGATACAGCTACTACCATGCATTGGGCCCTGAAATATGACCCCGCTCGACTTCTTATTCACCCTAGCTCTCTGTCCAGGAGTTGCAAGTAGTTTCTGGTGTTTGTAGCCTACTGGAGGCCGTGGGCAGCGCTGACCGTAGGGGTGGGCTGTGATGCGGTAGGTACGTGGCACGGTGTACCGAATACCCGTTAGGTATCTCGGGAACCCTGTTCACATCGTTCGGGGCCGTACGGGAAACCTCGGCCGGACTCCCTGCAGATGGAACCTGAATAGGCGATAAACCTGGACTAGAGGCTTAAGTGTTTAGGTAGGTCGTGGTCTACACCCACGTCGGCTTTCCCTTGAAGTCTGCCGAGCACATATCGTGTGCAGACGCTAAGTGGTGGAAACATGTATGAAGAAGTACACCCCTGCAGGGTTATCATAATCTATTCGAATAGCCGCGTCCGCGGTAAAGGACTACTTGGTTGCCTATACAGTTCATAGACAAGTAAATGGAAACTACTAAAAGCCTCAAGATAAGTGTGAGTGCCGAGGATGGCTCTTCCGTAGGAAGACGGAGGTGGATCCTCGGTAGTGTATTGAAGTGGTGAGTAGTGGACTCGTGTGCGCAAAACCATTTCAAGTTGAAGTATCGTAGGATAGTCTAGCCAAGAGTCAAAGCTGGCTTGCTGCAATAACTCCACCAACCCTTCTTGATACTATGCATGTATGTAGGATCTGATGTAAGTCTTGCTGAGTACCTTTGTACTCATGTTGCTATAATCTACATTTTTACAGAAGACGCTGCAACCCCTTCTGATGGGTTCTATGTAGACGTTGACATCAACGAGTAGGCTAAAGGCCCAGGTGGTGATCCTGAGCTTGTGAAGGACCATGTAGTATAGCTAGGCTTTCCAAGCCTCTTTTATTTTACTAGTTGTCTGTACTCAGACAAGTTACTTCCGCTGCTGGTTTGCATGACTGTATGACTTGAATGTTGGGTCGTGAGACCCGTACCTTTGTGTATGTTATGTATGGCTCCCTGAGCCTTAAATAAAGTACTTGTCTCGTAGAGTCATGTTGTGATGCTTTGTTGTATTTGCACATATCGAGCATATTGTGTGTATGATTGAAATGCTTGGTATGTGTGGGATCTGACTATCTAGTTGTTTATCTTTAGTAGCCTCTCTTACCGGGAAATGTCTCCTAGTGTTACCGCTGAGCCATGGTAGCTTGCTACTGCTCTGGAACACTTAGGCTGGCCGGCATGTGTCCTTCTTCGTTCTTGTGTCTGTCCCTTTGGGGAAATGTCACGCTTTGAGTACCGGAGTCCTGTTAGCCCGCTACAGCCCGGTTTATCGGAGTCCCGCTAGCCCAGTGCTACAGCCCGGACCCACTTGCTGATGACCGACACGTTCGAAGCTGGGTCATGGATGCCTGTCCCTGTAAGTCTGTGCCACTTTGGGTTTACGACTAGTCATGTCAGCCCGGGCTCCTTATTATATGGATGCTAGCGACACTATCATATACGTGAGCCAAAAGGCGCAAACGGTCCCGGGCAAAGGTAAGGCGACACCCGTGGGGATACCATGCGTGAGGCCGCAAAGTGATATGAGGTGTTACATGCTAGATCGATGTGACATCGAGTCGGGGTCCTGACAGCGTTGGCATCAGAGCCGGACTGCCTGTAGGTTCTCCAAGCCAAACTGGTCGATGTTGAGTCTAGAAATTCTTTAGTTATATGTAGGGGAATTGTTTGTGGGTTGGAACGTAAGGCTCTTTTTACTCCTTTATCTTATGACATTCTGATCTGAGTCAGTCCATTCTTCCACCGGGGGTTAAGGAATTAGGATCTATACTCTCTATCAGGATCACGTGTTACTAATCAGTAGTACCTTATAAGTTTGATGGATACAAGCCTAGTTCAGTTCTTCTACCATATTATGTTGCTAGGATGTTCTCAGAACTTTGATATGATGATGTTGAGTGTGTATGTAATCCTTTGTCAAATGTCTCAAAATCCTTCTTGAGCATTTACAGCTGTTATGCTGCCGAAATTTTGCTAGAAATTCTAATGCCTTTGCATTATGATTGTGCTTTCAGATGGCCACTCGCGACCTCAATCAAGTGGTTCGCCTGACTCGATGCCTAGATGTACCCGGCCATACTGCCAAGTTGGTCAGGGTAATGACTGAGGCTGGATACCGCTGGTATCCTGAGTACACGGTCGAAGAGCAATTCCGAGATTTTAATCAAAGCCAGTATCTATGCACTGTCAGGATATTTCCATCTTATCCTGGTTCCACCGAGCCTCTTCACTGCTCCTATGGACTCGGGGTTACTATTGAGATGGCTGTGCAGGACGCCGCCTACTCTATGATGACCATTATGCGAGTCAGATCTGGTCTATTTCGGGACTCTGATTTCCGGTATATGCCAGGATCACTTCCGGGAGCACAAGGGTATCTCCAGGCTATCTATGCTGACCCCACTCAGGAGGATTCATGGACTCGCACCACTGCTGAGATGCTCGAGGATAAGGACCGTGAAAATCGGGCCTTAAGGTTAGAGCTCTTCAATACCCGTGTTGACCACTGGGCCACTTTGACTCGGGTCGCACCGGCGGTGCAAGCTGGATATTCAGATATGCGCGATCTCTATCCTGTGAGATCTGCTCTGCCAGACGTGATGGGTTGGCGTGATGTAGGAGGCATCACCCCACCTCGCGGTCCCTGCAGGCCACCGTCTGTTGGTCCAAGGCCTCATCCTAGTCCCTATGGTCCACAAGCTCCGCGAGATCGTCTGTTTCCGGATGATCATGTTGAGCTTCCAGGCTATGGAGGTGACTTCTACGAGGACTACTACGGATCGGTCTGAGTTAGTGGTAGTATCACTAGTTCGCACTAGCTGTGTCGTCTATCGTCACGCGTGACTCGTGGGATATGACCTAGTTTGTACTCTTCCCGGAGGTGTAGAAAAATAATGTATAGGAGCTTGGAATGCCTCCGATGAGATGTAATCCTCTTTTCACCGTAATAGTACTTTGTTTGGTCTTGTACTAAACCCTGTATGGTGTGTATGACGATGGAATAAAAGAAGCAGTTTCTGTATCTACCATGTCATACGGATGATCATCTTGCATTTCGAGTTATTCCTTACATTTTATATCCTATGTCGGAATTTTATCATCCTGACTAAATCATTGTCTTGTTTACCTAGGATGGTCAACACGCGCACTAACCCTGCTCCTCAAGAGCAGGCCGAAGGCAGTGAAGTCAGGGATGCAAATCTGCCTCATCCTCCTTCCCTAGCCGAGGTTATGATGGAAGCTGAGAGAAACAAGCGGGAGACCAACCGTTTGTTGGAGTGTATTGAACAGAACACAGCACACCATCAGAGGACTAACGTGGTGTCACTCAGTGATTTTATCAAATTACATCCACCCACGTTCCACCACTCCGTCGAGCCTCTCGACGCTGATGACTGGCTTCGCAGTATCGCTCACAAACTGCGTTCCGCGCTGGTAGTGGAGGCTGACAAGGTCACCTTTGCTGCATATCATCTTGAAGGCCCCGCCAGTCTATGGTGGGAGAATTATGGAGCTATGCGCCCAGCGGGCCATGTCACTACTTGGGCTGAATTCAGTGAGGCTTTCCGTGAACATCACATTCCAGAGGGTCTCATGGACCGTAAACGTGAAGAATTTTGCAGTTTCACCCAAGGCCGACTTTCTGTGGATGCTTACAGCAGGGAGTTTGGTAATCTCGCACGATATGCAACTGAGGAAGTGTCTACTGATGCCAAGAAGCAAGCAAGGTTCCGTAAGGGCCTTAGTCCTGAGCTTCGCCGCGACCTCCGTCTGCATGAGTGCACATCTTTCCAGAAACTGGTCAACAAAGCCATCAGTGCTGAAACTGGTCAGACTGACTATGACGCAACACGCAAGCATGGCCGTGACATGGGTTCCTCATCCGGTGCTGGTCCTCAGAAGCGCCGCGTGTGGGTACCCAACACCGCCCTGCCACCCAGGTTCACACCGAGGCCATCTTTCCAGGCGCCTCGCCCTGTTCAACAGTCTGCTCCAGCCAAGCCCTATGGGGGTCCAACTAACAATGCTCCTCCACGTACCAGCTCCGTGACTTGTTTCAAGTGTGGGGAATCTGGTCACTATATGTGTGAGTGTCCCCAGACCAACCCCAACCAGTCTGCTAAAGCTGTTGGCCGTGGCAAGCCGACAGGAAAAGTATTCCACGCCAAACCGGTCACCGCTTCACGTGGCCATGTCAACTGTATCTCTGCCGAAGAAGCTCAAGAGGATCCCAACGTCGTTCTCGGTACGCTTCTTGTTAATTGCCACCCGGCATCTGTTCTTTTCGATACAGGAGCCTCTCATTCTTTTATATCTGAAAATTATGCTCGTTTGCATAACGTCGCATTCGGTGATATGCCAACCTCTATGGTAATTCAAACTCCGGGATCCAAATGGCAAACTTCTAGAGTAAGCCATGGAAATGAAATCCAAGTTGACAGACTTGTTTTTCTCGCGTCTTTGATAGCCCTTAAATCTTCAGATATTAATATCATCCTGGGTATGGACTGGATGTCAGCTCATCATGCCCAAATTGATTGCTTCTCTAGGACTGTTCAACTCACCCATCCTTCGGGGAAGATAGTCAATGTCTTGACCCGAATAGCCAAGCGACAGTTATATTCTCTTAACGCCAGCCCTTTGCCAGACCTTGAGGACATTCCGGTAGTCCGTGACTTCCCGGATGTCTTCCCAGAGGAATTGCCAGGTGTTCCACCTGACAGGGATGTCGAGTTCGTAATAGACCTCATTCCAGGAACCGTTCCGATTGCTAGAAGACCCTATAAGATGGCACCCCTAGAACTAGCCGAGCTTAAGAAACCACTCGATGAGTCCTTGAAAAAGGGTTTCATCCGCCCTAGTTCATCTCCGTGGGCTTGCCCCGTCCTGTTCGTCAAGAAGAAGGATGGTACGGACCGGATGGTTGTAGATTACCGACCTGTCAATTTGGTCACAATCAAGAACAAATATCCGCTTCCCAGGATCAACGACCTGTATGATCAGCTCGCTGGATCCTCAGTCTTCTCCAAGATGGATTTGAGGTTGGGCTACCATCAAATCAAAATCAGAAACGGGACATTCCTAAAACGGCCTTTGTTACTCGTTATGGCCAATACGAGTACACCGTCATGTCCTTCGGTTTAACCAACGCTCCAGCCACCTTCTCTCGGTTAATGAACTCAATCTTCATGGAGTATTTGGATAAATTCGTCGTAGTTTATCTCGATGATATACTCATCTACTCCAAGAACGAGGAAGAACATGCCGAACATCTAAGGCTAGTGTTGAAGAAACTTCGAGAGCATCGCCTTTATGCCAAATTTTCTAAATGTGAATTCTGGTTGTCAGAAGTGACCTATTTGGGTCATGTAATATCTGGTAAAGGTATTGCTGTTAACCCTGAGCGAGTTCAAGCCGTCCTTAATTGGACTCCACCTGAATCGGTCAAGCAAGTTCGGAGTTTTCTGGGCTTAGCGAGCTATTGTCGTCGCTTTGTCGAGAACTTCTCCAAAGTTGCCAAACCTCTAACCGAACTCCTCAAGAAAGATAAGAAGTTCGAGTGGACTCCACAATGTGAGCACAGCTTTCAGGAACTGAAAAGACGCCTGACTTCTGCTCCCGTACTGGTACCGCCAGACTTCTCCAAGGACTTTGTTATCTACTGCGACGCCTCGCGACAAGGACTAGGTTGCATTCTCATGCAAGATCGACACGTAATTGCCTACGCTTCACGGCAATTGCACCCACATGAGGAGAATTATCCTACTCATGATCTAGAGCTTGCAGCCGTGGTCTATGCACTTAAGACCTGGCGACATTACCTCCTCGGTAACCGTTGCGAAATATTCACTGATCACCAAAGTCTGAAGTACATTTTCACCCAACCGGATCTGAATCTCAGGCAAAGACGTTGGGTTGAATTGATCACAGACTTAGACTTAGGAATAACCTACACCCCAGGGAAAGCCAACGTCATGGCTGATGCGCTAAGTCGTAAATCTTATTGTAACAACCTGATGTTACAACAAAGTCAACCGCTTCTCCATGAGGAATTTCGGAAGCTTAACCTTCACATTGTACCTCAAGGTTTTCTTTTCACCTTGGTAGCAAAACCTACTCTTACGGATCAAATCATCGCTGCCCAAAAGCGAGATAAGGGAATATCTAAAATCAAAGAGAACATTGCTAGCGGAGGTGCTAGTTGTTTCTCCACAAATGATCATGGTGTTGTGTACTTTGAGAACCGTCTAGTGGTTCCCAAGAACCAACATCTACGGCAGTTGATCCTTAAGGAGGCTCATGAATCTCCTCTCACCATTCATCCCGGTAGTACTAAGATGTATCAGGACCTACGCCAGAGGTTCTGGTGGACTAGGATGAAGAAAGAAATTGCTCAATATATTGCTAATTGCGACGTCTGTCGTCGTGTAAAAGCAGAGCATCAACGGCCTGCTGGCACCCTTCAACCTTTAGCTATTCCTGAATGGAAATGGGATAAAATTAGTATGGATTTCATTACCGGTTTTCCCAGGACCAAGAGAGGGAATAATGCTATCTTCGTCGTTGTCGATCATCTTTCCAAAGTAGCCCATTTCCTACCTGTTCGTGAGAGTATAACCGCTAGTCAATTGGCAGACTTATACATCTCTCGAATAGTGTCCCTCCATGGTGTTCCTTTGGAAATTAACTCGGATCGAGGAAGTCTTTTCACCTCTCGATTTTGGGAAAGTTTCCAAAATGCTATGGGGACTCGTCTCTCCTTTAGCACCGCTTTCCACCCTCAGTCAAGTGGTCAAGTGGAACGCGTCAACCAGATTCTAGAAGACATGCTTCGAGCCTCTGTTATCTCATTCGGAATGGACTGGGAGAAGTGCCTTCCATTTGCCGAATTCGCTTACAACAACAGCTATCAATCTAGCTTGGGTAAAGCCCCTTTTGAAGTTCTCTATGGACGACGGTGTCGAACACCCCTTAACTAGTCAGAGACCGGGGAAAGACAATTCTTTGGCCCGGATATGATTCAGGAAGCAGAAGAACAAGTTCGTATCGTTCGTGAAAAGTTGAAAACAGCCCAATCTCGTTAAAAGAGTCAATATGACCGAAAACATAAGGCTATGACTTTCGAGGTTGACGAGAAGGCTTATCTTCGGGTCACCCCTCTGAAGGGAACCCATTGTTTCGGTATCAAAGGCAAATTGGCTCCTCGTTACATTGGACCTTTTCGTATTCTCGCCAAACGAGGAGAAGTTGCCTACCAGTTGGAACTACCTCCGCATCTCTCCAGAGTCCATGATGTCTTCCACGTTTCTCAACTCAGGCGTTGCTTCTCGGATCCTATCCGTGAAGTGGACCACGAAACGCTTGATCTCCAAGATAATCTTACATATCGAGAGTACCCCATTCGTATCCTCGATCAGGCCGAACGTACCACCCGACGTCATAATATCAAGTTTCTCAAGGTTCAATGGTCGCACCATTCTGAGGATGAAGCAACCTGGGAAAGGGAGGATCGTCTTCGACTTGAGTATCCCGCCTTCTTCCCGGAGGAACCCAAATCTCGGGACGAGATTCTTTTGAGTGGGGGTGAGTTGTCACACCCTAGCTAGTCATGCATCAGAGTGTGTGCATCATGTTTAAAATTCCATTTAATTTGAAATGGGGATTTGTGAAACCCTCAGAATCATTTCTGAAAAATGACCCAAATAAAAATTTCTCCAAAAGGGTCCAAGAAAATGCTCATGTTGCTCTCTGAAAATATTGTACAGAGATAAAAATCAAACCAATATTTTTAAGAGCTCATAGGTATTTATTTTGGGCATTTGGATTTAATGCATAAATATTTGCTTTGGAAATATATTAGTTATATATATTAATATATGTCCAAATATTATGCCATTTATAAAGGAGCTCTGGAATAATATATCTAGCTCCTGCAAAAATTGGCATAAGGTAAATAAATGATTTAATATATTATTTAAATCAAAACAAATGTCAGAAATTAGAAAAACAGAAATATTTAAAAAGGAGGAGCTTACCTGGGCTCCTCCCTGTGCAGCCCAGCCAGCAGGCGGCCCAGCCCGCCTCCCTCCTCTGTCGTCTTCGTCCTCGACAGAGGGAGGGGAGTGTGGCCGGCGCGCGCGCGCGCCACCGCGCCACGCCACCTGCTCGCCTGCCTGCCTGCCCTCCCCTCCTCGTCTCGATGCCCCGGACGACGCCACGCCCTCCTCCCTGCTCTCTCTCACTCTCCCTCAGTTCCTCCCTCCTCTCCCTCGCTCTCTCCCTCACGGCCGAACACCACCATCGCCGCCGATCGCCATAGCAGCCGTCACCGGCCACCCCTCGCCCCTCCGCTGAGCTCAGGAGCTCCGCCTCGACCCCCTCTTCATCCCCACCGCTCCACGGGCCTCCGGAAGCCCTGCATCGCCGCCCACGTCACCGTTCCCCTCCTCGGCCACCGGAGATCGTCGCCGTCGAATCGGGAGCTACCGGACGTCCCTGAGCCCGCTAACCATCCCTGCAGCTCCGCGGTGAGCCACTGACCCGATTCCCCCTTGCCCCGTCGTCCCTAGCATCCTGTAGCTGCCGCCCCCTTGAGCTCCGAAGCTCGCCGCCGCCGTGCCTCGTCGCCATCGTGGCCACAGTCACCGTAGCGCCCAACCGAGCACACCCACGTCCTCACCGCACCGTGTGGAAGCCGTAGGTGCCAACCCCGCATCTCCGCAGCCGTTGTAGCCTCGACCCCGAGCTCAACCGAGCTCCGGCAGCCGCCACGGTCGTCGCCGTCGTCGGTACCGGCCACCTCAGGCACGGCCACCACCACCGTTCGACGCGCGGGAGCAAGGGCTCTCCAACGAGCCCAAGCACGGCCTCGCCCGTGCCCTGTAGCGCGTTTCCGCATCGCGCCGCCGTCTCGGGCCCCGCCGGCGTCATGTCGCCGGTGGGTTTGACCTGTTTGACCTGGGGTTTGACCACCCCAGGGTCACTGACGCGTGAGCCCCGTCGGCCAGGTGGTCAGATTAGTGCTAATCACCGCTTAATTAACCCCCCTGACACTGACAGTGGGCCCCAGCGCCACTAACCCCTAATTAGGAATAATTTAACCCTGTTAAACCCCCCCTGTCACTGACGTGTGGACCCCACACGTCAGGTTTGACCCTAGCCAGCCGCAGTTGACCACTGACGTCATGCTGACGTCATGCTAGCGCAATATATATATTTCTGGATTTAATTTTAATCAGGAAATTCCAGAATATTATTTAAACTTCAAAAATTCATAACTTTTATTCTGTAACTCCAAATTAGACAAATTATATATGAAAAATGATCAGAAAAATCCAATCTATCCATCTGTACTATTTTCATGCATGATTAAACAAGTTAACCTGATGTTTTAAGCAGAACAAGGAAAAGCACTTTAAAAGGCCATGTTTGAGTTTGAAATTTGAATCTTTGATTCAAATTGGTTCAAACCCTTCTGGTTTTAGTTGCATTAGCCCAACACACTCATATTGCCATGTTTCATGCATGCATCATATTGTTGCACATTGTTTGGTGATGGTTGTGTATCGGTGTCCTTGCGACAGGTTCTGCCTCCGAGGAGTACCGTGATTACCCTAACGAAGAACTGTATCAGTGCATCGAACCATCAGGCAAGCAACCAACCAGTTGATCATATCGATACAATCCCATGTTCTCGCTCCTGCTCTCTTTTACTGCATTAAGACAACACGTTTCAAACTGCTGTGTGCTACGGTAGTTGAACCCATTTCCTCTGCATGACCTGTCATTGCCACAGTCACTAGATGAAACCCACTAGCATGTGTAGGAGTTGATTGAGCCATATGTATGTGTTGTTCCTACCTTGCTATGCCTGCTATGCTTAGAGTCGTGTCAGGTCTGGTTCATCTGGGTGATGGCTAGAGTAAAATGATTATGTCGGTAATGAGAGTGGTGTGGTGAACACGATTTGGTAAAGGTATCGATGAGAGGCCATGTAGGAGTACATGGTGGGTTGTTTCATTGAAGCCGACCTTAAGCACTGAGATCTGTATGCGTGATTTAAGATACAGCTACTACCATGCATTGGGCCCTGAAATATGACCCCGCTCGACTTCTTATTCACCCTAGCTCTCTGTCCAGGAGTTGCAAGTAGTTTCTGGTGTTTGTAGCCTACTGGAGGCCGTGGACAGCGCTGACCGTAGGGGTGGGCTGTGATGCGGTAGGTACGTGGCACGGTGTACCGAATACCCGTTAGGTATCTCGGGAACCCTGTTCACATCGTTCGGGGCCGTATGGGAAACCTCGGCCGGACTCCCTGCGGATGGAACCTGAATAGGCGATAAACCTGGACTGGAGGCTTAGGTGAGTAGGTAGGTCGTGGCCGACACCCACGTTGGGCTTCCGCTTGAAGGTTGCCGAGTACATGTCGTGTAAACGACGGTAAGTGGTGAGAGCGTGTATGAAGAAGTACACCCCTGCAGGGTTATCATAATCTATTCGAATAGCCGCGTCCGCGGTAAAGGACTACTTGGTTGCCTATACAGTTCATAGACAAGTAAATGGAAACTACTAAAAGCCTCAAGATAAGTGTGAGTGCCGAGGATGGCTCTTCCGTAGGAAGACGGAGGTGGATCCTCGGTAGTGTATTGAAGTGGTGAGTAGTGGACTCGTGTGCGCAAAACCATTTCAAGTTGAAGTATCGTAGGATAGTCTAGCCAAGAGTCAAAGCTGGCTTGCTGCAATAACTCCACCAACCCTTCTTGATACTATGCATGTATGTAGGATCTGATGTAAGTCTTGCTGAGTACCTTTGTACTCATGTTGCTATAATCTACATTTTTACAGAAGACGCTGCAACCCCTTCTGATGGGTTCTATTTAGACGTTGACATCAACGAGTAGGCTAAAGGCCCAGGTGGTGATCCTGAGCTTGTGAAGGACCATGTAGTATAGCTAGGCTTTCCAAGCCTCTTTTATTTTACTAGTTGTCTGTACTCAGACAAGTTACTTCCGCTGCTGGTTTGTATGACTGTATGACTTGAATGTTGGGTCGTGAGACCCGTACCTTTGTGTATGTTATGTATGGCTCCCTGAGCCTTAAATAAAGTACTTGTGTCGTAGAGTCATGTTGTGATGCTTCGTTGTATTTGCACATATCGAGCATATTGTGTGTATGATTGAAATGCTTGGTATGTGTGGGATCTGACTATCTAGTTGTTTATCTTTAGTAGCCTCTCTTACCGGGAAATGTCTCCTAGTGTTACCGCTGAGCCATGGTAGCTTGCTACTGCTCTGGAACACTTAGGCTGGCCGGCATGTGTCCTTCTTCGTTCCTGTGTCTGTCCCTTCGGGGAAATGTCACGCTTTGAGTACCGGAGTCCTGTTAGCCCGCTACAGCCCGGTTTACCGGAGTCCCGCTAGCCCAGTGCTACAGCCCGGACCCACTTCCTGATGACCGACACGTTCGAAGCTAGGTCATGGATGCCTGTCCCTGTAAGTCTGTGCCACTTTGGGTTTACGACTAGTCATGTCAGCCCGGGCTCCTTATCATATGGATGCTAGCGACACTATCATATACGTGAGCCAAAAGGCGCAAACGGTCCCGGGCAAAGGTAAGGCGACACCCGTGGGGATACCGTGCGTGAGGCCGCAAAGTGATATGAGGTGTTACCAGCTAGATCGATGTGACATCGAGTCGGGGTCCTGACACGGGAAGCCTCTTCAGAAGAGCCGGATTGTCGGACTTGCAAAGCAGAGAAAACCAAGGAGGCAAAAGGCTTTGCCCACAAAGGGAATACCCAGGTGGAATCTGTTCACAATCGTTATACCTGTTTTATATACCTACATGCAGCCCGCCCTTGGATAGGACATGTCAAATAGTCCTATTTACTTCTGCTTAACGCATTCACTGTAAACATACGCTTCGACGTATTATTCATCAATGGGAGATAATATATAGCGCCAGCTTATTATCCCTATTTGCACATTTTTCCTATAAATGTTTATTTAATATTGCATCTCTACACCTTGGTATGTTCAGTTTGCCACGGGCTTCTTATGGTGCCCCATAATGCGGCAAGACAAGTCCGAACACTTTCAACAGTGCGGCACCCCAAACTTATAGTATTATATGCATCAACTCCGAATCATGTCTTGGGTCAATAGTTGGGTTTGCCCGGCTCCCTTTTTTTTGGTACCTTACATTCCATTATATCGGCTAAGGTAGCGTAAGGAGAACTACTGCGATTGTGTCCCGGTTCTTCCGGACGAGCACCTCAGTAGAGAAAGCCGAAAACTGACCGGCATGATGCGGCGAGAGCTGGTCGCTGTTCGAGAGGTCTTAAAATCCTTAAAGATTTTTTCTGCTTTAGGCGAGGAATCGGTCTCGTCCGATTTAGGCGTATATAGCGCCCAATTCGGTTTTCCGAATTCTAGGGGCTTCGCCAAAATTTAAAATTGTAGACTTCTATGGCTAAGTGAAAGTTATAAAGCCGCATAGTCTGATTTCCTTGTTCGTTGCGCCAAACACCTCCTTTAGGGACCAAAAATTTGGATAAAGAGTGTCTCGGTTTTTCCAGGAACACCCCGGTACTAGTTATGCGGGGGCGGAAGCCGACGACTGGCCTACTTTCAGAATTTTATAAACAGATGCATAGAAGGTAATATTTTAAATCAAGAAGCGCTATATAGCGCAAGTAACTTCGTCTTTATATTACAACAATGACAGAAGTACATTCACTCAAAGATCGTGTCCTTGGTACATTCATCGGCCACGAGACGAGCGCCTTTCATAACGCCATCATAATATTTTTCGGGACAGCGATGCGCCTTGCCCTCCGACGGTCCATCCTTCTCCGCATCCAGCTTGCCCCAATGCACCTTTGCAGGAGCAAAGGCTCGTTGGGCACCCTCAATGCAAGCGAATCACTTGATCACTTCAAGCCGCGGACAGGCGTTTACGGTCCGCTTTATCAGGCCGAAGTAGCTGGCGGGCAAGGGCTCACCAGGCCACATCCGAACTATGAAATCTTTCATAGCCACTTCGGCCGCCCTGTCGAGTTCAACCAATTGCTTCAATTGGTCACTCAGAGGCATCGGGTGTTCGACTCCAGCATACTGGGACCAGAACAGCTTCTCCGTCGAGCTCCCCTCCTCGGCACGGTAGAACTCCGCGGCATCTGATACACTGCGTGGCAGATCTACGAATGCCCCTGGAAAGCCCCGAATTCGGGTCAGTAAGAGAAACACCTCCTCCACATGCTTGCTTTGCATAAAGAATGTCTTACCCGCCGCTATCTTCTTGGCCGCCTGGATTTTCTGCTAGGCCTTTTTGGCTTCGGCCTTGGCGTCTTTCATACTCGCAAGGGCCTTCGCAAGCTCAGACTCCTTCATCTTGAGGTCATGCTCCAAGGACTCGAACTTCTTGCCGAGCTCCTGGAGCTCTTGCTGTACCTCGCCCACCCTAGCATTCTGCTTTTCGCGCTCAATGCGCTCCATGGCCGCCTTGTCTTCGGCCTCAGACAGTGCTTTCTTCAGGGACGCCACTTCGGTTGTGGCCCATATTACAAAGTCACGATGCTTTGTCGTTAGAATCACCAATTTTGTCTATTCTTTATGATATGCGAATGGGGTATCACTCACCTTTGCTCCCTTCGAGCTGCCTCTTCGTGAGGCCGAGCTCTCCCTGTGGCTTCTCCAGGTCTCGTTTAAGTCCACTTTGGTTGTGTGGGCAGCAGCGGTAAGCAGCACCGCCTGCTTATTCACATGCACACCTACTATTAGACTCCTGCGGATTATAATCGACCCTCCGTTTGGCTTTTCATTCCGAACACCAAACAGAGTATCAGAGGCTACTACCTACCGGGTGATAATTTACACATTTTTGATTACTTACCTCAAAGCCTATCAGGAGGCTGGTGCAGGCTTCGGTTAGTCCGCTCTTGGCGGACAGAACCTTCTGAATCACCCCACTCATAAGAGTATGGTGGTCTTCATCCATGGAAGCGCCACGAAGCGCTTCCAGCAGACTATCCGACGCCTCTGGCGTAACGGAAGTCATCGGCATGGATGGCTCATCCTCCTTAGCGAGGGGCCGCCTGCCCAAATCCGGAACCATTGGAGGTTCCGTTACAGTGTCCGGCTGGGAGCCTGGCTTGCTGCGGCTCTTGTCGGCACAATCCGCGGGGATCTTATGCCTCGTATGCCCGGCGTCTGTAATCTCACCTTGGGGCGTCTCCAAAGTCACCTCCCCCTGCTCGGGGAGCCTTTGGGACAACACCTCCGTGTCATCCGCAGGCCGAGGGGTAGTGGCCGTCGGGAGCGAGTTCATCGCCGAATCACTCAAGGACCCATCCGAAGAGGATACCTCGGGATGGACCCTGGCCGGACTGCATATACGTGTTCGGCGTTATAACAGACTATGAAGCGAGGTCGGACTAAAGTACAACATAGTGCGGATACTTATGATCTTACTAGGGGCTTCCCCCTGGGCAACCACTCCTCCTCGCTATAGGCGGTCGTGGTGGAGTAATCCGGAAGGGACGCCCTTCCCTTCTTGGGCGTCCTAGCCTCCCCCTCCGGGGTGGCTTTCCTCTTCTTATCCTCCCCAGTGCTGGGAGGCAGAGCTTCCTCATGTTACCCCCCGCCTCCGTGGGAGGAATCTGCCTTATCGTGTTCGGACGACGAGGGTATGACGGCCTTGCGCCGGGGATCCTTCCTGGTCCCTTGGGCCACCTTCTTAGGCCCCTCGTCCTCTCCGGATGGAGCGGCCCTTTACTCTTCCTCCTCCCCTTCGAGGGAGGTGTGTGCCTCGTCGTCTTCACATACTGGAAATTATGCATATTTATCTTCCAAGGAGACGAGTAACTAGTTTGTGTCACCTTGCAGAGAGGGTGCAATGAAGATAAGACTGAGGATTTCCAAGTACAAGATGCTAGGAAGGAGCCTTGCAAGAGAAGTAGGAGATGCGCTGAGCCTCTTCAACCTGTTAAGGTAAGTCACTATATGCAACTCAATAGTTCAATTCCTTGTTTGTTTCAGGCATAGTTAATTTGCTCTTTTCAATTGCTTTATTTGTCCTTAGTTAATGAGATGCCCAAAGAATCATGCCTGATGTTGGGTACTTGTATACCTATTAGTTGACATAATTAAAGGCCTTACCATTTAATTACTCTATCGAAGTGTGCCTGAAGCTTTGAAGTCTATTAACCAACTATTATTGCATGAGGCTCACAATCTAGTTTATACTACGCTAATGATTGCATAGCTTTGCCTGCTGTAGTATGTTTGTATGAAACCCTCTGCTATTCATTATGCTCCCTAAGACTTTAATTGAGCTACTGAATGGCCAACTGCTTGCTTACTTATACGCAACGTGTCGTCTAAATTTGTAACTTGTCTGTGTTTTCGATTGGGCCCCAACATCATGCTCCTCTGGTGAGCTAAGAGGGATTTCTGTATGTAGGCTGCACAGACTATCTTTTTTATAATTTTTAAAATGTCACCTGCTTATGCATCATAACGTGTAACATTATTGTTAGTCATGTTTTGCCATGTAGTACAAAATAGTGTCTTGCTCGTTTCACTGTTGTAACTATATTTTTGCCCTAGTCATGTGTACTTACAGAAACATTTCAGGATGAAGTGACATCCACAGAAAGATCTGCGATCAGTTTGACAAGGCCGTTACTGAATGATTATGATTGGAACTGAAATGTGCTGATGTTCTCGAGCATCAACTAGAGGTGGCAAGACAATGTATACATGATTGTCAACGTATAATCAACAAGTTGAGACTGGACATGCAGGTATTAGATGCAGGAGACAAAAAAATGAAACAAAACACTGAGGTAACCACAAAGGAATTGGAGATTTTGCAGACTGAAATTTGTGCTATCTGAATCCGGCCAATCCTATTTTCTGAAGAGATTATCGTTCAAATGGAGTTAAGTTGACGCGCGTCCATGATGTATGTGCTGTATTTACCCAGTGTATGTAATTTGCTATTTGTGTATGCTTTATTATCACCTGTGCCGAACCATAATGCCCAGTGGGTATAATCGGTTGTAATTTCTTTATTGTATAGTGTAGGATTATTCTACGTTTCTATGCCTTGGTCTCTTTGTTGTATAGTGTATTTTTTTGGAGGTGATAGTATTGAGTAGGATAATTCTTTGAATATGCTATATCGTTCAAACGGGGGCCAACTCGCCCAAACGTTGTAGTGACCATGGCCGTCCACAGGCCGTACGGTCCATGCGCCATGTACGAGCCGTCGGATCCATGGGCCTTCAATGGCCCGTCGGATCCATGGGCCTTCTACGTCTTGTAGGATCCATGGGCCTTCTACGTCTCGTAGGATCCATGGGCCTTCTACGTCTCGTAGGATCCATGGGCCTTGTAAGGGCCGACTCATTTATGGGTCTTGTACGGGCCTTTAATGGGCCGTAGATGGGCTAGAGTGGAAATCATATGTTTTATGGGCTGACCATAACGGGTCGTTAATAGGCCGTATTTGGTGATGCTATGAAAGTGGCCCAATAGATTAACGGTCCACAAACGGGCCGACTGTAACGACGGGCTGAATTTGGCCCACAAGCAGAAAATGACAGTAACTGGCCGTAAGTAACCGAATGCTGCAAATGAGCTCAAGAATAAATGGGCCCTCAGAAGGCCGAAAGATAACTTGGGCTGGAAACGGCCCAACGGAATAACGGGCTGTTAATGGGTATAAAGTGATACACTATTCATTACGGGCCAGTTTCACCATGGGCCATTAATGGGTGTAAAGTGATACACTGTTCATTACGGGCCAGTTTCACCACGGGCCGTTAATGGGCCAAGACTTACAAAGGGCCTCATATGGGCCGAAAGACGTCATGGGCCATACATGGGCCAGAAGTGAAAACAGGCTGGAATCATATTGGATGGCCCAGATGACGCTACTAGGCCTAATTCGGATAGGGCGTAACGGGCCTTGGGTTAGCGGGCTGTAAATGGGCTATATGCGAACAGGCCGTTAACAGGCTTTCCATGGGCTGGCCTGCCACCTTTTGAGCAAGTCAAACAGGCCAGCCTTTTCATAGGAATGGGCCTCTGTTGGGCCGTGCCACGTGTCGATGTATCATAGGCGCCTTCTGTCCAATGAGTGGATGACATCTGTCCCAATGATGAGCCAACACGTGTTTCCTCCAGCCAATGATGATTTTACATGTAGAAAATCCCCATTGGTCGGGGCTGTTAACGGGTTATCGGATCCAAAACCGGACCCAATAGCTTAACGGCGTTCTGTTACGGTGGATGCCATGTGTCGGTCACCCTTGACAAAAGCACTTCTGTGACACATGATTTATCGTCATGGAAGTGGACGCTTCCGTGATGATAATTTTGGTAATGTCATGGAACACTTCTACGACAGCACAGGTATGACTATCTTGATGTACATGCATGACAAAAAACGCGACATACTGTGACAAACATGTATCATCACGGAAGTGTACTTTTTTGTAGTGAAATATAGCTCCAAGTAAAATATCGACGGTCGTTAGAAGAAAGAGGGGATGCAACTCGGGGCATCCCCAAGCTTAGTTTCTTGAATCTCTTTTAGATAATAGCTTGGTATACCATGGGGCATCCCCAAGCTTAGGCTCTTCTTACTCCTTCCATCATCCATCGTGATCTCACACAAAACTTGAAAACTTGAATCACATAAAACTCAACAAAACCTTCATGAGATCCGTTAGTATAACAAAGCAAATCACTACTATAAGTACTATTGCAAACCCATTCATATTTTATTCTTGCATTATATATAGTATAATCCAACATTGCTATAGCTTATAGCCTCCAATACAAACCATAGATTCATCAAAATAAGCACACAACGCAAAGAAAACAGAATCTGTCAAAAACAGAACAGTCTATAGTAATCAGAGAACTCCGTATACTTCTGTAACTCCAAAAAATCTAGAAAATTAGGAAAATGTGGGAAATTTGTATGTCAATCTTTTTTTAAAAACTCAGAGCAAAAGCACCTTTCTGTGATTTACGGAAGTTATTTTCTGAGTGTAGAAGTTTCTTTTTTTCAACACGATCAAATCAACTATCATCTAACGTGATCTCAAAGGCTTTGCTTGGCACAAACACTAACTAAAACACAAAAAACACCATGATAATAGTAGAATAATTGTGCAAACACTCAAGAACAGAAAGAAAAAGACAAAAATAAATTGTATTCATTGGGTTGCCTCCCAACGATCGCTATCGTTTTATGCCCCTAGCTAGGCAGAATGCAAAGATCTAAGTATTTTCATCTTTGTTTCCAGTTCCCCGGTGGTTTTGTAAAGATAATAGAAAACACCTCATCCATAGAGACTTTAGCACTATCAAGTTTCTTATCGTTGTATCCCCTTCGATTTCCAGCAACAATCCAAGAATAATGTTGATTGGCGTCATTGAAAACTTGTTGGATTATGTGTGAAATAGGGACTTCCTTTTTAAGATTCTCATAAAAAAATTGGATATTTCCAAAAAAGTGTTTTAACATATAATCACTATTATAAAGGATCTCATCTATTACCAGTTTTTCACGGTTCATACCATAAAAATCAAAGATCTCCCTAGCTTCCCGTATTACGTAGTCAAATTCATTCATAAGAACAAGGGTAGCCAACTTTTTAGCTTTGGGATTCTTTATAAGAGGTAACTCATAAAACAATATTTGTAAGGTAGGATGGGTACATATGAATTTATTCTCAAATTTCAGAACTAGTGCTAAAATAGCTTCTGCATAAGATTTTGTTCTTTTAAGTATAGGAGTATCGTCAAGAGTTAAATTTCCGACACAATTGAAAATTTCTTGGATATGTTCTTTTCCCATAATATTCCCTTGCCCCAAAACAAAAGTTTTAGCATTCAAATTGCCAGATTGTCCAATTTTAGTAGTTAGGCCATCATCTTTTTGTGTCATGCCAAAGTCACTCATGGTGACGGGTTCAAGCAAATAAGAGATCTGATGAGAAAACGGCAAACGAAAAAGAGCATGAATAAAATGACAAATTTTTGTGAAGTGGGGGAGAGGAAAATGAGAGGTAAATGGCAAATAACGTAAATTACTAGGAGATTAGATTTGTGATTAGGAATCTGGCAGATGTTGATGATGTATCCCCGACAACGGCGCCAGAAATTCCTTTTGACGTTGGCTTGAATTACGTCGGTAGTTCCCCGAAGAGGAAGGGATGATGCTGCACAACAACGGTAGGTATTTCCCTCAGTGATGAGACCAAGCTTATCGAACCAGTAGGAGAACCATGCAACACTACGTAAATGGTACCTGCACACAAAGAAAAAATACTTGCAACCCGACATGTTAAAGGGAATGTCAATCCCTTTTGGGTAACAGTGCCAGAAATTGTCAAGTTGACGGGATAAAACTGTAGTAGATTGATAGATGCAAATAAAATCAAATAAAATTCAGCAAGCTATTTTTGAGTTTTTGGATTCATATATCGAAAATAAAAGCGAATAAAAATAGATCTCAAAGGCAAATATGATAAAGAAGAGACCCGGAGGCCGTAGATTTCACTAGTGGCTTCTCTCAAGAAAAATAGCATACGGTGGGTGTCAGGACCCCGATCCTGAGTCACACCGATCTAGCATGTAAAACATCATATCACTTTGTGGCCTCACGCACGGTATTCCCACGGTTGCCACCTTAGCTGGCCCGGGACCGTTTGCGCCCTTTGGCTCACGTATATGATAGTGCCGCTAGCATCAATATGACAAAGAACTCGGGCTGACATGGCTAGTCGTGAACCCAAAGTGGCACTAACTTACAGGGACAGGCATACATGACTCAACAATGAACGTGTCAGTCATCAGTGAGTGAATCCAGGCTGTAGCACTGGTCTAGCAGGACTCCGGTGAACCGGGCTGTAGCGGGCTAACAGGACTCCGGAATTCATCGCGTGACATTTCCCCGGGGGGACAGACACAGGAACAAAGAAGGACACATGCCGGCCAGCCTAAGTGTTCCGAAGCAGTAGCAAGCTACCATGGCTCAGTGGAAACACTAGGAGACATTTCCCGGTAAGAGAGGCTTCTAAGGATAAACAACTAGATAGTCAGATCCCACACATACCAAGCATTTCAATAACATACACACAATATGCTCGATATGTGCAAATACAACATGGCATCACAACACGACTCTACGACTCAAGTATTTTATTTAGTAGGCTCCGAGGAGCGAGATATTACAAATATGGGTCTCATGACCCAACATTCAGAGCATACAAGTCAAAGCACATGCGGAAGCTTAACATGTCTGAGTACAGACATCTACAATGAAAAAGGCTGAGAAGCCTGACTATCTACCAGATCTTGCCGAGGGCACAAGATCATAGCTGAGGTAACAAGCTAAACGTCGAAGTCCACGTGGAACTACTAGCGAGACTGAAGTCTCTCTGCAAAAACATAAATTAAGCAACGTGAGTACAAATGTACCCAGCAAGACTTACATCAGATCTAACTACATATGCATCATTATCAACAAGGGGATGGTGGGGTTTAACTGCAGCAAGCCAGCTTTGACTCAGTGGCTAACCTGAACTACGACTGCAAGTAACTCTTTTGAGGTGGCGCACACGAGTCCACATATTCACCATATCAATACACTACTATGGATCCACTCCCGTCTCCCTACGAGAACGCCATCCATAGCACTCACACTTATCTTGCATATTTTAGAGTATCCACTTTCACTTGTCTATGAACTATACAGGCAACCCAGAAGTCCTTTTCCGCGGACATGGCTATTCGAATAGATCGTATTAACCCTGCAGGGGTGTACTTCTTCACACACGCTCTCGCCACTTACCACCATGTACACGTCGTGTATCTCGGCAACCTTCAAGCGGAAGCCTGGCGTGGGAGTCGGCCACGACCTGACTAACCACACAAGTCTCTCGTCCAGGTTTATCGCCTATTCGGGTTCCACGCAAGGAGATCCGGCCGGGGTGTCGCTCAAGGCCCCAAACGATGTGAGCAGGGTTCCCAAGCCCACCATCCGGGTGCCACTTGGTACACCGTGCCACTGTGCCTAGTCTGTCCCAAGCCCACCTGTACCAGGTGCCACTTGGTAGACTACTAACACTACCTACAAACACCAGAAACTAGTTGCAACTCCTGGACAGAGATCATGTTGATTAATAAGTCGAGAGGGGTCGAGTTACCGGAACCCAATGTGTGGTAGTTACTGGTCATGGATCACAAACACAGAACTCAGTTCTTGAGGACGGCTGCAATGAGATAACCCACCATGTACTCCTACATGGCCTCTCACCGCTACCTTTACCAAATCGTGTTCACACAGTTAGCTCACACACAGTAGGACATGTTTACACACCTCCAATTCATCCCCGATGAATCAGACCTGACTCAACTCTAAGCAGTAGTAGGCATGACAAACAAACATGAATGAGTAGGCACATCCGGGCTCAAACAACTCCTACTCATGCTAGTGGGTTTCATCTATTTACCGTGGCAATGACAGGTCATGCACAGGATAAGGGATTCAGCTACCGCAGCAAGTAACAAATATGTCGTCCTAATGCAGTAAAAGAGAGCAGAAGCGAGAGAGTGGGATTGTATCGGAATGAACAAGGGGGTTTTGCTTGCCTGGCACTTCTGAAGATAATATAGTTCTTCATCGGTGTCATCGAACTCATCGTCGGTACGTCGTCTACTGAGAGGGAACAATTACCGGCAAGAGAGAGGAAACACAATCAATGCAATGCGACAATATGATGCATGAATGTCACATGGCAATATGCTATGGTTTGAGGTAATGCAGCTAGCAACAGGTTAAATGAAGTTGGTTTGAACCCTAGGTTCAAATTCAAACTCCATATGTGAAGGTTTAAATGTCATTCAATTGATTTGACCTAAACAGTGAACAAAAGTTGTTCTAACATGCATGAAAATGGTACAAATGGATAGATTGGATTTTTTTGATCATTTTTCATATATAAATCTTTGCATTTGGAGTTACGGTTTATTTTCTATGATTTTTAGAAGTTTTGGGCATTTTCTGGAATTTCGTGGATTAAATTAAATCCAGAAAAAGACTAACTGCGTCAGCATGATGTCACTATGATGTCAGCGGTTAACAGGGCCGGTCCAGGTCAAACTGACCAGTAGGGTCCACTGGTCAGTGACATAGTGCTCTCTGGGTCACAGACATGTGGGCCCAGTCAACAGCCACGTCAGCTTGGTCAAAGCTGACGCGTGGGCCCATGGTGGTTAGGTTAAAACTAAACAGGGGTTACCCCATGGTTAATACGAGTCGTGGGGCCGGTCTGTCAGTGACACAGGGCGAGGTTAACGCGGTAATTAGCCTCAGGCTAATGACACCACGTCATCTCACTGGAGTTGGACGCCGGCGAGCACATCCGACGACGGTTGTTCATCGGAATCGAGCTACGGGCAACCATTTGCCTCGCCGTTTGTTTCTACGGGTTCCTTGAGTTCGCGCGCATGCAGAGGAGCAGGTGAGAGGAGCTGGGGTGAGCTGTGGCATCGGCGGTGGCGAGCGAGGCGGTGGACGGAGTTCGGACACGCGCGGAGATGCGGCTGCGTGCGCCAGGGGAGGAGCTAATGGGCTAGGTGGCATCCGCGGGCCACCAGAAATACGCTGGTGCCACGGGTTCGAGCGGAGGGGCTCGGGTCGAGGGGGCTAGGCAACCATGGCGGACAACGGTGCTCGGGCATGTGTGCGAGGGTGCTACGGCACGGGAACGAGCAAAACAAGGAAGGGGAAACAGAGTGGAGCTCATAGCGAGGTCGGAGAGAAGCTCGGCGGGCTCGGGAGCGTCCTGCGTGCGGCGAATCAACGACAGTGGTGGTCGGAGCCCAAGGAGGAAGACGACGGTGGTGTCGGTGTTGCAGGGCGTCCGGCCTTGCGCTTGTTGAGGGGAAAACTTCACGGCGTCGAGGCGGACGGCAGGTTCAGCACGGAGAGGCATGGGGTCGGCTATGGCTGCGGTGGTGCGGACGGCGGTGATGGCCGCGCTCGGGCTGCGCGAGAGAGAGAAACAGAGGAGGAGGAGGAGCACAGGGAGAGTGAGAGAGAGAGGCAGGGAGGTGCGTGGCGTCGCCAGACGTGAGGGGGAAGCAGGAGGCGGCAAGCAGGAGCTGGCGCAGCTCGGCTCTGCTGCTGCCACGCAGCTGCCTCAGGTAGAAGACAACCTGGAGGCGCTGGTGGGCTGGGCTGGCCAACTGGGCCGGCCAGGTGGGCTGCTCAGGTGAGGCTAGGTAAGCTCTCCCTCTCTTCTGTTTTCTAATTTGTTTTTGTTTTCTAATTATTTGCCTCTGTTTTGAGCTTAGGAAAAATACCAAGGCATTTCCTAAAATCATGAAAATATTCATGGACACTTGCTGAATTATTTTAGTGGCCCAAAAATAGTTCCAACATTATTTGAACATTTAAATTATTTATAGAATTTAAATGCCCAAAGTCAAATACAATAAGATTTAATTCAAAAATCCACAATGACCTAGAAATATGTGCATCATTTTTGGCAGATGTTTTCACGTTTAACAAAAATCATGAACTTTTCTAAGGAGCATTTTGGGTTTATTGAAAATATTTTTAGTTGAACCTAGTTGAATTCATGAGGTGCTAGGGTTTGAACATCCCCAATTCAAATTCTGAGAAATTTAAACATGATGCATGGAAGCTAAAGCAAAGACAAGCAAGGCCTGAACTGGGGATGTGACAACTCACCCCCACTAAACAAAAATCTCGTCCCGAGATTCAAGCGTAGGGTCGGATGAATGGGGAAAACGCGAACTATCACAATCTTCACGGTCCAGGTGGCACTTCATAAGATCGTTGACTCGATCACCATCATTGTCTCAATGTCTTGCCCCGAGAACTCCAACTAACATGACAAAGAGAGGAAAAGGAAAACTCTAGAGGGATCGATCTTATCGAAGGTCGAACAACTCAGGATCAACTCACGGAGTGAGACATTGAAACATCTCTCGAGCTGAGACACGAAGCACACATCTAGAGGGAGGGAGTAAAACAGATGACGGAGGTTCAAATTGGTAGGCAACCATTCCACGCTTAAGAGGGTGGTGAATGGTTTCAAGATAGCAATGAAATGATTGCCATGATTCCATAATGGGCCACCTTGGGAGAGGTGACTCGTAGAAATATCCCCTGAAGTGGCAAAAGAATTACCTTTGATTCAGAGATCATTGAAACTCTTTATACCAGCCTAAGGCAATTCTCAAGCGATCATTTGGAGGGGGTTGGTAGAATGACATGCTTGGATTAGAATGGACGATGTGGATTACCTTGTTGAAAACAACACTAGGGATGACTTTAGTAACCGAGGAGAAGCTCAACAGTAGAGAGTGAGTCCACTGTTTGAGAAGTTATAGCATAACCGAGGAAGCTAAGAGCAAACCCAGTTGGTGCCGGTGATAACACCTAGCGCTTGAGCGTGCTCTCAAGAATTTGAGCATTTCCATATTCATCAAGGTTTTACCAATATCCGTGTCAAGGATCCTGGCAACACAACTTACTACCATGATGAATGGTGATGGAGGATGCAGATGCCAAGGAAGATAACACCTTCTCAGATTTCACCTTAGCGGGGCCAAGGGAACAAAATCTGGATGATCGACCGAGAGACATTTAGCACTCCGCTTCTAATGTTCTCCTTGATGTGCTACTGTAACCCATTCATAGATATGGTTTGATATCTAGAACATCAAGTAAAAGGTCGGACTTCGGGGACACAAAAATCCATAAGGGACAACTAGGGAGTAAATCCTACGAAATCTTTATGGGGAGGTGGCCAACTTCCTCAATCAAGATACTACAACAACAGGTCTTCCGGCTGGGTGTGTTGGCCACAACATCCACTTTACCGGGTTACAGAGAGACCATTATTATAGTTCTTGGGAAACGTTCCAACCATCATATCTTCCTAAGATTCAGATCTGGTTGGTGTCAGGATATTCCAGACTCATCGAGTCTAGAAAGAAAAATGAAAGTTTGCAACACAAATCGACGAGATGACGTTGCAAGATTCTCGGGGAATAAACTATGGTAGTAAGCTCCAAAACATGAGCTGGTTCTGCTACATACATGTGAACACGTTGTCCCAGACAACATGACCACGTAGTAGTCTTATAATAAAACACTACCGAGTTCAGGTTGGAAACCATCAACGAGGATATCAAAGTCCTTGCATAAGGCATGCTCTTAAGAAGGAACTTCTTCTCCCTGAACAAATCAATCAGTGGCTTAGTATGCTACGGATACATATGGAATGAAGGTAGCTAGTCTCACAAACCAATGTATACTTCGCACATGCATGACTGACCTGGGATGATTCTAGAGGAAACAACATTGACTTTATCGAATTTACGGCGGCAACTTTCACCAAGTACATGTGAATCAGAGGTAGTCACTTCTTTCATCCAAACATATGCTTCATGAACGAAACACGAAGAAATGCTTACACAAGTTTCCAACACTAGCTTGATGTCCGACAAAATCATGGAGAGGATATAGATGTTGTCGATGGGCTCAACAACAATTTATCAAAATTTCCATAAAATGGAATTCCACAACTAGGTGAACAAGGTGATAGCATTGGTCAGACCAAAAGTTGTAATGGTGTATGCTCAAGGGTTCAACCACGAATAAGACAACATTACGAATATCGTTGGTTCTGATTTGATTTGAGAATAGCCCACACTCAGATCAAAGATTGGATAAGATGATAGGTCCATTAACTAATCACTAGGGTCAATCAATGAAAGTACCATCTTTCTTCAACACACATACAAGATATCCCTTAAAATGAACTAAGTCGGACAAGCTTTTATCCTCCAACTCTCCAAGTTGTTGTTCAGCTTAACCAACTAGCTCAGGAGTACCCAACATAGATTCTTGGAGAAGGGGTGGTTACAAGGAACCAACTTGATCACAAACTCAACATAGCGGTCAGGTGGCGACCTGGTGATACTTCTGAGAAGATATTCGGAAAATCACAAACCACCGGTATGTTACCAAGCTCGAGAAAAATCTTGCTTCTAAGGCAAGACGAAATGATCAAATAAGCAAGGGATTGGCACAATCCTAACCCATTGATCGAAGTGTGCACCAGAAATATGGACTAGGTAGCACGATCAATCTTAGGATGACGATTCCATAACCAACATGCTAAGAATGAGAGTATTGTCCAATAACTACCAAGAAACCGAGTTGCTAGGAGTATAGATTTCACACATCACGATTCACTTGTCAGCGTTCCGGTTATAATAACACGGGAACCAAGGAATGAATATCGATGGCGAGAAGTATCACTGTGTCAAGAGTTCATCGGATGGTGTGCAATTCCCATGATAACCTTAATATAAAGATGGTGATACTCTAAGGTAGAACAGAACAAAAGCTGGATTAGTATTTGATCTGCGGAACACAACTGCTTTGACCCAATCCTGGATATGGATGAGGTACTGGAGTTTGTTTCTCCTAGTCATTCCGGAATAGAATGGCTTGACGGACCACAAGAGTAGTGGCATCGATGAACACGGATGCATAACTACTCCTGACTATCAATTGATAGACGAGGTCAGAAGACAACTAAAGAGGGACAACCCAAAGGAACATATGTTTTTCTGAGTTATGGATGCATGGATTAGTATGCCGAACAAATTCAGCATATTTCTTCCGGATAACCCATGCTGAAGAGGAAGGACTGGCAGATTCACAACTATGAATGGAGGACTCATCAAGAGCATTCTGGTTGCGATCTTTTGGTTCAAAGAACTTCTGGCATAATGGTTCATGGTATTGGAAGAATGATATACCACGAACCTCGAAGACTGTCGCAAAGGTTACTAATATCCTAAAGGTACGAGCAACACTAACAACATGAAGTAAGTAGGGAAATCTCGGGTTCAGAAACCCAGGAGTAGAATACCTACTACTAAGTGGCATCACGGGATGCTTTCGAGAATGATGGCCAAAATCATCACACTGGGAACACAAAGCATGGCTAGATTACTAGATGATCCCCTAAGACATCTAGGGTCATAATAATAGCTTCAACATATATGTCGAGGCAATCGAGTACCTCAACAGACCGCAATTAGTGTGATTAACCTGGCCTAAAAAAGATATTGAAACCAGAGGGAAAGGATTTTGCAAATGCATCAGACTCTTTAGAAACCTGGGATGACTCGGACAGCATAACGGCTGTAAATGCTCAAAAGATTGGAGACATGCTACAAAAATGGTGGCATAGCCACTCGAACATCATAACAACAAGGTTTTGAGATCAACTATGAATACACGGAGATAGTAGAAACTAAACTGAGGCTTGGATCCAACAATACTATAAGTCTACGGATTAGTAACACGTGATCCTGATAGAAGAAGGAGAGAGCCTAGTTCCTTAACCCCGTAGGAAAAGATAAGATGACTCAGATCAGAAGGGCATAAGGTAAAGGAGTAAAAAGAGCCTTACGTTCAATCCCACAATTAATTTCCTTACATAACTAAAGCATTTCTAGACTCAACTTCGACCAGTTTGGCTTGGTAATCCTACAGGCAGTCAAGCTCTGATACCAAAGCTGTCAGGACCCCGATCCTGAGTCACACCGATCTAGCATGTAACACATCATATCAGTTTGTGGCCTCACGCACGGTATTCCCACGGGTGCCACCTTACCTGGCCCGGGACCGTTTGCACCTTTTGGCTCACGTATATGATAGTGCCACTAGCATCCATATGACAAAGAACCCGGGTTGACATGGCTAGTCGTGAACCCAAAGTGGCACTAACTTACAGGGACAGGCATACATGACCCAACAACGAACGTGTCGGTCATCAGTGAGTGAATCCAGGCTGTAGCACTGGGCTAGCAGGACTCCGGTGAACCGGGCTATAGCGGGCTAACAGGACTCCGGAATTCATCGTGTGACATTTCCCCGAGGGGACAGACACAAGAACGAAGAAGGAGACATGCCGGCCAGCCTAAGTGTTCCGAAGCAGTAGCAAGCTACCATGGCTCAGTGGAAACACTAGGAGACATTTCCCGGTAAGAGAGGCTACTAAGGATAAACAACTAGATAGTCAGATCCCACACATACCAAGCATTTCAATAACATACACACAATATGCTCGATATGTGCAAATACAACATGGCATCACAACACGACTCTACGACTCAAGTATTTTATTTAGTAGGCTCCGAGGAGCGAGATATTACAAACATGGGTCTCATGACCCAACATTCAGAGCATACAAGTCAAAGCACATGCGGAAGCTTAACATGTTTGAGTTCATAGATCGTAGCTGAGGTAACAAGCTAAACGTTGAAGTCCACATGGAACTACTAGCGAGACTGAAGTCTCTCTACAAAAACATAAATTAAGCAACGTGAGTACAAATGTACCCAGCAAGACTTACATCAGATCTAACTACATATGCATCATTATCAACAAGGGGATGGTGGGGTTTAACTGCAGGAAGCCAGCTTTGACTCAGTGGCTAACCTGAACTACGACTGCAAGTAACTCTTTTGAGGTGGCGCACACGAGTCCACATATTCACCATATCAATACACCACTATGGATCCGCTCCCGTCTCCCTATGAGAACGCCATCCATAGTACTCACACTTATCTTGCGTATTTTAGAGTATCCACTTTCACTTGTCTATGAACTGTACAGGCAACCCAGAAGTCCTTTTCCGTGGACACGACTATTCGAATAGATCATATTAATCCTGCAGGGGTGTACTTCTTCACACATGCTCTCGCCACTTACCACCATGTACACGTCGTGTATCTCGGCAACCTTCAAGCAGAAGCCTGGCATGGGAGTCGGCCACGACCTGACTAACCACACAAGTCTCTCATCCAGGTTTATCGCCTATTCGGGTTCCATCCGCAAGGAGATCCGGTCGGGGTGTCGCTCACGGCCCCAAACGATGTGAGCAGGGTTCCCAAGCCCACCATCCGGGTGCCACTTGGTACACCGTGCCACTGTGCCTAGTCTGTCCCAAGCCCACCTGTACCGGGTGCCACTTGGTAGACTACTAACACTACCTACAAACACTAGAAACTAGTTGCAACTCCTGGACAGAGATCATGTTGATTAATAAGTCTAGAGGGGTCGAGTTACCGGAACCCAATGTGTGGTAGTAACTAGTCATGGATCACAAACACAGAACTCAGTTCCTGAGGACGACTGCAATGAGATAACCCACCATGTACTCCTACATGGCCTCTCACCGCTACCTTTACCAAATCGTGTTCACACACTTAGCTCACACACAGTAGGACATGTTTACATACCTCCAATTCATCCCCGATGAATCAGACCTGACTCAACTCTAAGCAGTAGCAGGCATGACAAAAAAACATGAATGAGTGGGCACATCAGGGCTCAAACAACTCCTACTCATGCTAGTGGCTTTCATCTATTTACCGTGGCAATGACAGGTCATGCACAGGATAAGGGGTTCAGCTACCGCAGCAAGTAACAAATATGTCGTTGTTGTCCTAATGTAGTAAAAGAGAGCAGGAGCGAGAGAGTGGGATTGTATCGGAATGAAGAAGGGGTTTTTCTTGCCTGGCACTTCTGAAGATAATATAGTTCTTCATCGGTGTCATCAAACTCATCGTCGGTACGTCGTCTACTGAGAGGGAACAATTACCGGCAAGAGACAGGAAACACAATCAGTGCAATGCGACAATATGATGCATGAATGTGACATGGCAATATGGTGTGGTTTGAGATAATGCAGCTAGCAACAGGTTAAATGAAGTTGGTTTGAACCCTAGGTTCAAATTCAAACTCCATATGTGAAGGTTTAAATGTCCTTCAATTGATTTGACCTATACAGTGAACAAAAGTTGTTCTAACATGCATGAAAATGGTACAGATGGATAGATTGGATTTTTCTGATCATTTTTCATATATAAATCTTTGCATTTGGAGTTACGGTTTATTTTCTATGATTTTTAGAAGTTTTGGGCATTTTCTGGAATTTCGTGGATTAAATTAAATCCAGAAAATGACTAACTGCGTCAGCATGATGTCACTATGATGTCAGCGGTCAACAGGGCCGGTCCAGGTCAAACTGACCAGTAGGGTCCACTGGTCAGTGACATAGTGCTCTCTGGGCCACAGACATGTGGGCCCAGTCAACAGCCATGTCAGCTTAGTCAAAGCTGACGCGTGGGCCCATGGTGGTTAGGTTAAAACTAAACAGGGGTTACCCCATGGTTAATTAGAGTGGTGGGGCCGGTCTGTTAGTGACACAGGGCGAGGTTAACGCGGTAATTAGCCTCAGGCTAATGACGCCACGTCATCTCACCGGAGTTGGACGCCGGCGAGCACATCCGACGATGGTTGTTCATCGGAATCGAGCTACGGGCAACCATTTGCCTCGCCGTTTGTTTCTACGGGTTCCTTGAGTTCGCGCGCATCCAGAGGAGCAGGTGAGAGGAGCTGGGGTGAGCTGTGGCATCGGCGGTGGCGAGCGAGGCGGTGGACGGAGTTCGGACACGCGCGGGGATGCGGCTGCGTGCGCCAGGGGAGGAGCTAATGGGCTAGGTGGCTTCCGCGGGCCACCAGAAATACGCTGGTGCCACGGGTTCGAGCGGAGGGGCTCGGGTTGAGGGGGCTAGACAACCATGGCGGACCACGATGCTCGGGCATGTGGGCGAGGGTGCTACGGCACGGGAACGAGCAAAGCAAGGAAGGGGAAATAGAGTGGAGCTCACAGCGAGGTCGGAGAGAAGCTCGGCGGCTCGGGGGCGTCCTGCGTGCGGCGAATCGACGACAGTGGTGGTCGGAGCCCGAGGAGGAAGACGACTGTGGTGTCGGTGTTGCAGGGCGTCCGGGCTTGCGCTTGTTGAGGGGAAAACTTCACGGCATCGAGGCGGATGGCAGGGTCAAAACGGAGAGGCATGGGGTCGGCTATGGCTGCGGTGGTGCGGTTGGCGGTGATGGCCGCGCTCGGGCTACGCGGGAGAGAGAAATAGAGGAGGAGGAGGAGCACAGGGAGAGAGAGAGAGGCAGGGAGGTGCGTCGCGTCGCCAGGCTCTGCTGCTGCCACGCAGCTGCCTCAGGTAGAAGACAACCTGGAGGCGCTGGTGGGCTGGGCTGGCTAACCGGGCCGGCCAGGTGGGCTATTCAGGTGAGGCCAGGTAAGCTCTCCCTCTCTTTTGTTTTCTAATTTGTTTTTGTTTTCTAATTATTTGCCTCTGTTTTGAGCTTAGGAAAAATACCAAGGCATTTCCTAAAATCCTAAAAATATTCATGGACACTTGCTGAATTATTTCAGTGGCCCAAAAATAGTTCCAACATTATTTGAACATTTAAATTATTTATAGAATTTAAATTCCCAAAGTCAAATACAATAAGACTTAATTCAAAAATCCAGAATGGCCTAGAAATATGTGCATCATTTTTGGCAGAGGTTTTCACCTTTAACAAAAATCATGAACTTTTCTAAGGAGCATTTTGGGTTTATTGAAAATATTTTTAGTTGAACCTAGTTGAATTCATTAGGTGCTTGGGTTTGAACATCCCCAATTCAAATTCTGAGAAATTTAAACATGATGCATGGAAGCTAAAGCAAAGATAAGCAAGGCCTGAACTGGGGATGTGACAGTGGGTAAACAAATTACAGTTGGGAAATTGATAGAACTTGAAATAATCATGACGACATCCAGGCAATGATCATTATATAGGCATCTTGTCCATAGTAGAAAAACCCCTGCGTGCATCTACTACTATTACTCCATACATCGACCGCTATCCAGCATGCACCTAGTGTATAAGTTCATGGAAAAACGCAGTAATGCAATAAGAACGATGACATGATGTAGACTAGATCTATTTATGTAGAAATAGACCCCATCTTGTTATCCTTAATGGCGACGATACATACGTGTTGGTTCCCCTTTTGTCACTAGGATCAAGGACCGTAAGATCGAACCCATTGAGGGAGTCCTGGATTAGGGGGTATCCAGACGATATATACTTTGGCCAGACTATTGGACCGTGAAGATACAAGACTCAAGACTTCGTCCCGTGTCCGGATGGGACTCTCCATTGCATGGAATACAAGCTTGGCGATCCGGATATTATATCCTTCTTTGTAACCGACTCCATGTAAACCCTAGCCCCCTCCGGTATCTATATAAACCGGAGGGTTTAGTCCTTAGGGACACAATCATAATCATCATAGGCTAGCTTCTAGGGTTTAGCCTCTACGATCTCTTGGTAGATCAACTCTTGTAATACCCATATCATCAATATCAATCAAGCAGGAAGTAGGGTTTTACCTCCATCAAGAGGGCCTGGGCCTGGGTAAAACATTGTGCCCCTTGCCTCTTGTTACCATTAGCCTTAGACGCACAGATCGGGACCCCTACCCGAGATCCGCCGATTTTTACACCGACATTGGTGCTTTCATTGAGAGTTCCTCTGTGTCGTCGCTGTAAGGCTTGATGGCTCCTTCAATCATCAACAACAACACGGTCTAGGGTGAGACCTTTCTCCCCGGATAGATTTTTGTATTCGGCGGCTTCGCACTGCGGGCCAATTCGCTTGGCCATCTAGAGCAGATCGACAGCTACGCCCCTCGCCAGCAGGTCAGGTTCGGAAACTTGAACTACACAGCGATGTCCACGGAGACTTGATCTTCAACGGATTCGGGCCTGCGCCACGTGCGCCGGACAGTCACGATAAACACTGCTTAGACCTGCTGTCGGACAACCCTCGGGATATCGCACCTGCAGGAGCCCTGGACCTAAATCCAGGGCAGATTGCGTCATCTGAGGACGGGTGGATGGTTCCCGCCTCGGAGGCCGCACTACCATCGGCGATAGAGCGAAACACAGACTTCAACCCAAGGAAGATGTCGCTGTTATGGGAATGGGGGTACCCAGACTTGCCTGCCTGCGGCCTGCGGCGTGGCTCAAGGAGTGGCCCAGTACGACCCATCTTCATCAACACATGCTCAAGACCCTCGCTAGGGGCCAAGCCTCGCGTGGTGGACGACAGGAGGCTTCCTCAGGCACAACCTCGTTAGGCTGGCTCGTGAGAAGGTGGAGAGATTAAGGCGGGGTACCTCACGAGGTGCCCATGACGCAAGCCATGACGACCAAGGCCAGGCGGGCGCCGGCCTGCGCAGAGTCCTTGTTTCCTCTTTGGTGCAAAGGGAGCAAGCGCAGGCAAGAGTATCAAGCAAAGGCAACCATTTCGGTGCAACAAGACCAAGACCAGCAGGATGGCAGAACAGAGGTCATCATGGAGCCCAAGCCGGCGTCATCATCAGGGTCTTTGGCAGGCGAGGACCAACTTTAGTCAGGATAAGTGTACTAGATGTTCCCCTTCAAAATGGCTAATTGTTGGCGCCCTTCCCTCTCAATATTTGGGAAGAGGCCCGGGGCCTTCGCCTATAAATAGGACTAGCCACCCACAAGGTAGAGGAATCGGCATCGGTAGACGGAAGAGCCTAGAGGCATCTGATACACACACAGAGAGAGAGAGGCGACTGAACTCCCCTAGCAGTTCATCGCTCCAGCCAAGAACAGACCCTCGCAAGGATGTTCTTCCATTGTACTGTTCCTCATTAGCCCCTGAGGCAATCCACACACCACAAACTAGAGTAGGGTATTACACCACAATGGTGGCCTGAACCAGTATAAATCTTGTGCCCCTTGTGTTGTACTTCGTGTAGTTTTAGATCCTTGCGAGGCGGCGAAACATGGGTAGGCAGGAGGTGTGATCTCCGCGTGCACCCCAATGATCAAACCTTGAGGGTCTGCCGGAACCCGAAATTCGACATTTGGCGCGCCACGTAGGGATGCACCGGAATCTGCCTTCCGTCGCCTCGTGTTTCGCCGCCCGTTGCATCATCATCACCATATCTGGCGACCCAATGGGCAATCCCGATCCCTCGGTGGCCTGGCCCGCCCACGCAGAGCCGCTTGCCCAGGGCGACCTCAACCCCGTGCCCCAGGTAGCCCATGATCCGCAGGGCGCTGTGGGCCGCGGGCGACGCGGTCAAACGGCACCATCTCTCACACCGCGGCAGGTGCGGTCGGCAGCGATGGCCTCAAGCCACGCCGCAGCCACGGTGCCATACTCACGGCGGGAGCAGGTGAACTCAAGGGCCGCGCTAATGATAGCTCGAGAACGGCTACAATTCAGGCTGCTGGAGGGCGGCCGCGACGTGCTACTGGAGCGGATGGCAGAGCTCCTGGGCTCTGCAGCCTCGGGGGCTCACCCCTTCTGCACCCAGCTGCCGCCTCAGGCACAAGGCGGACCGCACAGAGGCCCCATGCGCGTCCGCACAGCTCCAAGCGGATTCCAGGGCCACTCCAACGCCAACCTGGCCGTCAGCGCCTAGCCACCAACGATGCCGCCTCCGCCTGCGACCAGCGAAGGGGGATCCACTATGGCCCACGGTCCCGGTGAGCTGACACGCTATCACCCCCAGGTTGGCACCTCGAGAAGAACTGCGTGGCACACGAGGCACTACGGCGAGGCATTCGGGGCGGCGGCCCCGGAGGCGTATGTGCCCCACATGGTGGATCAAGGACACGCGCAGGAAGAAGACCATAGCCAGTTCCTCGGCCCAGGTTGGGGAGAAGAAATACCTGAGGCTGAGCTCTTTCAGGAGCCCAGGGAAGGCCTCGTCGACCGCGCCGGAGGCAGCGACTATCGGGTACCGCTAAGTCCTCAGGAACAGGCATACGCTAACCATGGATCACAGGAGGTACAGGTCGTCGCGGCGGGTGGCTGCCCCAATCCAGCAGCTCCCCACCCCTCAGGAGGAGGGCACCGGGGGCTGCAGGAGAGGGGACGAGATCCTGCCTCGCCCACGCGGCACTCGAAACAAGGCGCCCTCAGGAGGTAGGGCCTCTGCCGGGGAGGTGCCCCAGGGCCTACCCCCGGTAGAGGACCCGTGGTCGTCGGGGGAACCGCTGGCGACCGCTCTATCCCATCGGCAGCGTCCTCGGTCTCCGGCCGTCGTCGATGGCAATAGAGTGTGGTGCAAGGCGGGGCCCTCGTCTGGCGATATGAAGCAAGGTTGGTACCTGTGAAGAAGGCGAAGTGCCTGTGAAGCTCTCCGCCCCGTGACACTCTCACGTAATAATGAGTGGGGCTGTACACGCCCCAGAGTCTCCGAAGAGCCGCCCTCGGGCCTCGGGGGCTCCCGCCCACGTCCAATGGCAGCACCTAGCTCCGTGCTGGTGAGAAGATATCGAAGACCAGACTAGGTGTCGGACGCGGCTTTTTCTGCTCTTTTTGCCTTTCCCCTTGGTTGTCGCTTTTCCCTGTTGGATTTAAGTTGGATTTGAGCGTGAAACTTGCGTGTGTTCGTGGAAGGGGTGTTTAGTCTCGTTCGAGCAATCTCTTGCGTTCTGGTTATCGCTTTGCGTCCGTCCAGCTTTAGCTGCCTCCCCTCATGAGCCCCTCGCAAGCCGGGCCAGGCCCAGCATGTGCGCAGCCCAGACTGCCGTCGCCACGCCCTCTCAGGAGGTTCTCCTTACAGATTCAATAGGCGCATTCAAGAGGCACTCAGGACACCACGGCCCTCCACAGGCTAGCTCGAGGCCCATGCGGGTCAAAGGTAAACAAGCCAGTCGGCTCATCACAAAACTAGTCGCTCGGTATGGGCATACGTGCGATATCATGTCTACAAATACGCTAGCTGAAAGTGTTTAGATGAGGGGCTCCCCCTCCCAAAATGCTCTTACAACCTTCTGGGCCAAGCCCGAACTCTCTCTGCGCAGGGTAAAAAGCAGGAACAGTGCGCGGTCAATCGCATAAATCCCCCAATGCATCCTCAGGGGCAGCAGCACCTTCTGCTCCGCCCTCACCTTCTGCTCCGCCCTCACCAGCACCAGGACCGTTCACCACTCCACCCTCATCAGCAGCTACGACCACACCGTCGGCGGCGGCGGTGAAAGCCCTAACAAGGGCATCCACGTTGTCTTCCACCCAATGCACCAGGTTGCCCCGAATGGCCAGGGGCACCGGTGCGATGGCGGCATCGAAGTCAAAATGGGGGTCCATGTTCTGAAGATGGCTGAAGACACGAGAAAAAGCACGCCCAAGCAGGGCGTGGCTCCTCTCCTCCACCAACCTGTTGGCTCTGCCTGACCGAGTCTCCAGCTGCATCACCACGTCGGTGAAAAACTGAAGGTTGCCAGCATAGTTGACCACATGAGGCTCCCCAACGGCTTCCTCGCAGATGTTGCCCAAGGCCGTGTTAGCTCTTTCCCGTAGTGCGCTGAGCATGGGGGCATGCATGTGCTCCAAGGTCTGCCGCTGGCGTGTCTCGTCCTCGCTCCGCCGCGCGACGGCCTCGGCCGCGTCCACCCTTTGACGGAGAAGAAGCACCTTGGTGCGGGAGGAAGCCAGCTCCGCCTGTGCTGCGCCAAGGGCGGCCCCAACAGTATCCGCACACTGCGTCACTTCATCCAGCTTGGCCTTCAGGGCGGCGGTCCTGCCCACTGCTTCGACCTTGATCAACTCCAGCCTCTCCCCGAACTCACGCTCGAGGTTCGAGCGGGCCGCCGCCACCCGGCGGTCTACCACTTCTGAGGCTCGGGCTTCCCTCGCGGCAATGTCATCCTCCTCCTACGCCACCAGGCGCTCCCTCATCTCCAATCGTTCGAGGTCCAGGGTGCGCTCGGTGGCCTCCAGCGTCAGCGCCTCCTCATGTTTCTGAAGCTCCGCCCGGTCAACCGAGCCCCCTTCAGCAACGCATGGGCCGCCTCACACAACTCCACCTGTTGCTCCAGGGAGCTACTCCAGGCCCGGAGCTCCCACGCCCGCTCTTCTACAGCCCTGCATCGCTGGTCAGCCTCCTGAGCCTCCAAGATGGCCCGGGAGAAGGCCTCCCGAGAAGCCGCCAGCGACGCCTCGGCTTTCTCATTATCAAGGTCATGCTGGTGGTGCGCAAGGGCAATGGCCACCTTCATCTTGCGCCTCTCCTCAGCTAGGCGTAGGCCCTCGGCCTCAAGGCGCGCGTCCCCGTCAGCGAGCTCTACACCAAGCTGGCTCACTACGTACGCCGCCCTCCGGAGGAACCCTTGGCGGAGGGCGCGGCGCTCCCGAGCACGCTCGAGCACGTATTCCGCATCATCCTCCACCCCGGGCACGTGCGGAAGGCCACGAACCAGCGGTCCCGCTCTACGCAGAGGGCTGGGGGTTGGCGCCCCCGCGATGGCCGGACGCACCTCGCTAGAAGCCTGGCCTAGAGTCGGTTCGTCCTCCAAGGAAGGACGCAAGATCGACCTCAGCCAGCCGCCGTCCACGACCAATCGAAGAGCCCAGGGCAGGCTGGCTATGCCCAGGGAAGGCTTGCGAAGGATGGTCGTGAGGTGTGCAGAATCATGACGCATCACAGGATGACCCACCTCTCCAACCGGCCTCACCACAAGGGCAGTGCTTGAGCTCGGGGCGCTTGGGGACAGTGGAGAGGGTGAGGCCTGGAGGGATGGCTCCTCAACCATCTCTGCGAGCTCGGCAGGAAGGGTCCTGCAGGGCAATAATCAGCTGAAGCAGCAGGGAAGTAAGGGACTGAGAAAGGGGAAGGATTACTCATCAGTGGCGAAGTACTTCCTGCGCTTCAATACGCGGCAAGGGTAATCGTCACCCAAGGCCTCCCTACTCTTTTGGAGAGCGTCGAAGTCCACACGGAAGCGGCCCAGGAGCTCGGCGCAAGGATCAGCCTGCGACGAGGAAGAAGCGCCAATGCGACCGTCATCAGGGGCATCGCCCTGGCGCACGCCGCCAGACGCCGCACTAGGAAGGGTGGCCGGGGCCTCAAGGGCCTCTGCCACGGGAGCCGCGGGCCACGGCTCAACACCTTCAGCCGCCGCAGGACAGGCCTCAGGAGCTGCCGCCTCAGGAGTTCCATACGACGTCATCGTCTCGACGGTGGCTCCCTCAGCCCCCGATGGCCCTTGCCTCCCAGCTTTGCCACTCGAGGAGGGACCGCCGCGGGCAACCGGAAGGGCCACCACCACAACTGGGTTCTCGCGAGGTCCCTTGAGGCCTGAGGGGCGCAGCCCCCATTCATCGAAGTTGGGCATCTGCTTCACAAAATCAGCCCTGTTCGAGCAAAGGTACAGCAGGGCACCACATTGTCGGATGCTGCCAGGGGAAGGGTCCCCAGTCAAGATCATGACAACCTTCCTCAGCACTTCAGGCGTCAGATCTTCCTCTTGGAGCCTCATGCGGTCTTCACGCCCCTGAAGGCCCACATCCGGCGGGAATGGCGTTGGAGAGGGGCAATGCAGCACAGGAGGAACTCATTCACCACCTTGGGTGCCGTCACACCGAGCGCCCTCAAGTTCGCGAAGCGATGCCAGACGAAGACGAGCCGGGGGCTCGTGAGCGTCTCCTGGCCCCAGCCCGAATTAGGGATAGCGGGCAAGGTTGGCTCCGAAAGCAGGGGGTTGGGCACTTCGACATCCACATACAGCCACCGCTCACGGAACCCAGGCGCAGGCGGAGGAAGGCTGAAATCAATCCCCGAGGCCGCTATTTCAGGTGCGGCATGGAAGCTCACGCACCACGAGCATTGGGTGGGATCGCTGAGGTGGAGAGAGAAGAAGTGGCGCAGCAAGGCAACTGAAGGAGGAATGCCCATCACCGCCTCGCAGAAAAAAGTGAAAACGGCCAGAAGAGTAATGGATTCGGGACCCTAATGCATCATGTGGATCTGGTAATGGGAAAGTACAGCGTTGAAGAAATCAGAGAAGGGGGGAACCAGTCCCGCCCATAGGGCATTGGTGAAGTACCGAACCTCGGTGACTATTCTGTCAATGGAGAAGTGAGACGCGGGCCAGACCGTCGTCCTCCCGCACTCGTTCAAGATGGTGGAAAGGGCAGAACTAACCTTGTCCAAGCCTTCCCGGTTGAGTATGATCGACCGGTCGACAGCAGGAGCCGTCGACGACGGCGGGCGGGGCGAAGGCACAGGCTTTTGCCCTTTCCCCTTTTTCGTCGGAGCCATGGCGACAGGAAGGGGGAGGATTCGAGATTGGATTGGAGGCAGAGGCTGGACCTCGAGAGAAGGAAGAGAGGGAGGCACGCGAGCGGCGAGAAGAGAGGCGACTGTGTACAACCATAGGGTCCGCCCACGTCCAATCAACAGCCACGCGGCGCCCAAGGCCGCAGACTATTGGGTCCCGCGGCTCTTCGCACTTGCCCCTTTGCTTCTTTGCTAAGCCAAGTCCAAGCGCGCCTTGGGCCCGGGGGCTACTGTCGGTGTTTTGGCCATGGGGGCACCCAGACTTGCCTACCTGCGGCCTGCGGCGTGGCTCAAGGAGTGGGCCATTACGGCCCATATTCATCAACACATGCTCAAGACCCTCGCGAGGGGCCAAGCCTCGCGGGGCGTACAATAGGAGGCTTCCTCAGGCACAACCTCGTCAGGCTGGATCGCGAGGAGGTGGAGAGATCAAGGCGGGGTACCTCACGAGGTGCCCATGATGCAAGCCATGACGACCAAGGCCAGGCGGGCGCCAGGCGGGCACCGGCCTGCGTAGAGTCCTTGTTTCCTCTTTGGTACAAAGGGGGCAAGCGCAGGCAAGAGTATAAAGCAAAGGCAACCATTTCGGTGCAACAAGACCAAGACCAGCAGGACGGCAGAACGGAGGTCATCGTGGAGCCCAAGCCGACGTCATCGTCAGGGTCTTTGGCAGGCGAGGACCAACTTTAGTCAGGATAAGTGTACTAGATGTTCCCCTTCAAAATGGCCAATTGTTGGCGCCCTTCCCGCTCAATATTTGGGAAGAGGCCCGGGGCCTTCGCCTATAAATAGGACTAGCCACCCACATGGTAGAGGAATCGGCATCGATAGACGGAAGAGCCTAGAGGCATTTGATACAGAGAAAGAGAGAGAGAGGAGACTGAACTCCCCCAGCAGTTCATCGCTCCAGCCAAGAACAGACCCTCGCAAGGCTGTTCTTCCATTGTATTGTTCCTCATCAGCCCCTGAGGCAATCAACACACCACAAACTTGACTAGGGTATTACACCACAATGGTGGCCTGAACCAGTATAAATCTCGTGTCCCTTGTGTTGTACTTCGTGTAGTTTTAGATCCTTGCGAGGCGGCGAGACATGGGTAGGCAGGAGGTGTGATCTCGGCATGCACCCCAGTGTTCGAACCTTGAGGGTCTGCCGGAACCCGAAATCCGACAGAAGCCTGTGACACCGGACCCCCGGACTCGTACCCGGCTACAGGTTCTAGTCTGCACACCTCCGAGCCCGCCGAATCTGGTTGGGCTCCGATAATGGAGTTCACCGCTGCGGATATCTTCCAGCACTCGCCCTTTGGCGACATGCTGAACTCCTTAAAGTCTCTCTCTTTGTCAGGAGACTCTCGGCCGAACTATGCCCGTCTCGAGTGGGAAGCAGGCAACGAAAGAATTCGTTGCCCACCCACCACCCACTTCATCACCACGGTCGATTATTTAACAGATGTGCTTTACTTCGACTCTGAAGACATCGATGGTATGGATGACGATGTAGGAGAGGAACAGGAACCACCGCCCACGGGGCGGTGGACAACCACCTCCTCATATGATATATATATATGGTGGACACTCCGAAAGAAACCAATGGCGATGAGGCAATGGAGGATAACCCCTCAAGGAAGAAAGCAAAAGCATGGACGTCGTCAGCGCCACTCCAAGCCCCGCCACAGCAATACCGGCACAGGTGACGAAAACAGTCCGGATGGTGCCGAAGATGAATATAACCCCGATCAGCCTGCCTTCGAGCAAGCCAAACAGGAAGACGGGCAGGTCAACCCAGACGAACAGGCGACGGATGGATATCCAGAGGAGGACAACTACATGCCCCCCCTCTGAAGACGAGATTAGCCTCGGCGACGAAGAGTTCAGCGTGCCTGAGGACCCCGTGGAGCAGGAGAGCTTCAAGCGCCAGCTTATGCCCACTGCGAGGAGCCTAAAAAAGATGCAGCATCAGCCCCAAGCTGATCAAGACCTGCTCACAGACAGATGGACCGAAGTCCTGGCAGCTGAGGAATATGTACTCGAGCGCCAGACGGCTGACCGGCCACCTCGTGGTCGGGATAAAACGATGTATCAGCCCGAATACCAGCCTGCACCCCCACGCCAATACACTATGACCCGGGGCAATAGGCAGGACGTGCAAGATATACTGGAAAACAAGGCAGGACAGCCGAGATCGATCTACGGATCATGGGGGCACGCCCAACACGTGACGATGATCGTCACGCCGGATACACTATCAACAAGTCCGGCCGGGCCGAATACAGCCAACCAGAATCATTCGAACTACGTAGCCACATAGCCCGGCATAGAGGCGCCGCACACCCCCTGTGCTTCACTGACGAAGTGATGGATCATGAATTCCCAGAAGGGTTCAAACCCGTAAACAACGAATCATATGATGGCACAACAGACCCCGCAGTATGGATCGGAGATTTTCTTCTCCACATTCACATGGCCTGCGGAGACGATCTACACACCATCAAATATCTTCCCCTTAAGCTCAAAGGACCTGTCTGGCACTAGCTAAATAGCCTGCCGGCAAATTCCATTGGCAGTTGGGAAAACCTGGAGGACGCATTCCTCGACAACTTCCTAGGCACATACGTGCGACCACCGGATGCCGATGACTTGAGCCACATTACCCAACAGCCCGGAAAGTCAGCCAGGAAATTATAGACTCGGTTCCTAACCAAAAAGAACCAAATAGTCAAATGTCTGGACGCCGAAGCCCTAGCAGCCTTTAAGCATAATATCCATGATAGGTGGCTCGCCCGACACCTCGGCCAGGAAAAACCAAAGTCCATGGCGGCCCTCGTGACACTAATGACCCGCTTTTGCGCGGGCGAGGACAGGTGGTTGGCTCGCAGTAGCACCACGCCTATAAATTCAGCACCTCAGATGTCCGCGACAATAACGGCAAGCCACGACGCAATAGGCATAAGCGACAGAACAACGACGACAACACTGAAGACACGACAGTCAATGCCGGATTCAGCGGATCCAAATCCGGGCAGCAGAAAAAGCAGTTCAAAAGAAACAATCAGGGACCATCCAGTCTGGACCGCATACTTGAACGCTCGTGCCAAATTCATGGCACCCCAGATAAGCCAGCAAACCACACTAATAGAGACTGCTGGGTGTTCAAACAAGCCGGTAAAATAAACGCCGAAAACAAGGACAAGGGGCTACACAGCGACGATGACGAGGAGCCCCGGCGTCCGAACACAGGGGGGAGAGAAGAAATTTCCTCCCCAGGTGAAAATGGTCAACATGATCTATGCCACCCATATCCCCAAACGAGAACGGAAGCGAGCACTATGGGGCGTCTACGCGATGGAGCCAGTCACCCCAAAATTCAACCCATGGTCAGCATGTACGATCACCTTTGATCGTAGGGATCACCCTACCAGCATCTGTCACGGCAGTTCAGCCGCATTGGTCCTAGACCCAATCATCGACGGATTCCACCTTACGCGAGTCCTTATGGATGGCGGCAGCAGCCTGAACCTGCTTTATTAGGACACAGTGTGCAAAATGGGCATCGACCCTTCAAGGATCAAGCCCACCAAAACCACCTTCAAAGGTGTAATTCCAGGAGTAGTGGCCCGTTGCACGGGCTCTATAACATTGGAAGTAGTCTTCGGATCTCTGGATAACTTCCAAAGCGAAGAGTTAATCTTTGATATCGTCCCTTTCCGTAGTGGTTATCACGCACTGCTTGGACGAACCACATTCGCTTGATTCAATGCGGTACCACACTATGCATACCTCAAGCTCAAGATGCCAGGACCTCGCGGGGTCATAACAGTCAACAGAAACATGGACCGCTCTCTCCGTACAGAGCATACTGCAGCCCTCGCGGCGGAAGTACAATGTGGCCTTCTCCGGCAAACCACCAATCTGGCGACAACAACCCCGAACACCATCAAGCGAGTCCAGAGTACCCCGCAATAGGATCACCAGGCACGCCAAGAGCGCGACTAGCAATCCGGCCTCCGCTCCAGCCCCATCAAGGCAGCATTCGTGCCGCGCATACATAATTACACACTAAAAATACCATGGGCATAGGCGGAGGCACAATAGGGACTCAGTCAACAGTGCGGCTCAGCCGCAACATACTTTAATAACCCCCCTTTATCTTTCAGGATACTGCTTTCGGGCATCCTCTTCAGAAGAGCCGGATTGTCGGACTTGCACAGGAGAGAAAACCAAGGAGGCAAAAGGCTTTGCGCACAAAGGGAATACCCAGGTGGAATCTGTTCACGATCGTTATACCTGTTTTATATACCTACATGCAGCCCGCCTTTGGATAGGACATGTCAAATAGTCCTATTTACTTCTGCTTAACGCATTCACAGTAAACATACGCTTCGACGTATTATTCATCAATGGAAGATAATATATAGTGTCAACTTATTATCCCTATTTGCACATTTTTCCTATAAATGTTTATTAATATTGCATCTCTACACCTTGGTACGTTCAGTTTGCCAGGGGCTTCTTATGGCGCCCCATAATGCGGCAAGACAAGTTCGAACACTTTCAACACTGCGGCACCCCGAACTTATAGTATTATATGCATCAGCTCCGAATCATGTCTTGGGTCAAAAGTTGGGTTTGCCCGGCTCCCTTGTTTTGTCACCTTACGTCCCGTTATTTCGGCTAAGGTAGCATAGGGAGAACTACTGCGATTGTGTCCCGGTTCTTCCGGACGAGCAACTCAGAAGAGAAAGCCGAAAACTGACCGGCATGATGCGGCGAGAGCTGGTCACTGTTCGAGAGGTCTTAAAATCCTTAAAGATTTTTTCTGCTTTAGGCGAGGAATCGGTCTCGTCCGATTTAGGCGTATATAGCGCCCATTTCGGTTTTCCGAATTCTAGGGGCTTCGCTGAAATTTAAAATTGTAGACTTCTATGGTTAAGTGAAAGTTATAAAACCGCATAGTACGATTGCCTTGTTCGCTGCGCCAAACACCTCCTTCAGGGACCAAAAAATTGGATAAAGAGTGTCTGGGTTTTTCCAGGAACACCCCGGTACTAGTTATGCGGGGGCAGAAGCCGACGACTGGCCTACTTTCAGAATTTTATAAACAGCCGCACAGAAGGTAATATTTTAAATCAAGAAGCGGTATATAGCGCAAGTAACTTCGTCTTTATATTAAAACAATGACAGAAGTACATTCACTCAAATATAGTGTCCTTGGTACATTCATCGGCCACGAGACGAGTGCCTTTCATAACGCCATCATAATATTTTTTGGGACAGTGATGCGCCTTGCCCTCCGGCGGTCCATCCTTCACCAGCTTCTCCGCATCCAGCTTGCTCCAATGCACCTTCGCACGAGCAAAGGCTCGGCGGGCACCCTCAATGCAAACGGATCGCTTGACCACTTCAAGCCGCAGACAGGCGTTTACCATCCGCTTTATTAGGCCGAAGTAGCTGGCGGGTAAGGGCTCACCAGGCCACATCCGGACTATGAAATCTTTCATAGCCACTTCGGCCACCCTGTGGAGTTCAACCAATTGTTCAATTGGTCACTCAGAGGCATCGGGTGTTCGGCTCCAGCATACTGGGACCATAACAGCTTCTCTGTCGAGCTCCCCTCCTCGGCACGGTAGAACTCCGCGGCATCTGATACGCTACATGGCAGATCTGCGAATGCCCCTAGAGAGCTCTGAATTCGGGTAAGTAAGAGAAACACCTCCTCCACATGCTTGCTTTGCATAAAGAATGTCTTACCCGCCGCTATCTTCTTGGCCGCCTAGATTTCCTGCTGGGCCTTTTCGGCTTCAGCCTTGGCGTCTTTCATACTCGCAAGGGCCTTCGCAAGCTTAGACTCCTTCATCTTGAGGTCACGCTCCAAGGAGTCGAACTTCTTGCCGAGCTCCAGGAGCTCTTGCTGTACCTCGCCCACCCTAGCATTCTGCTTTTCGCGCTCAATGCGCTCCATGGCCGCCTTGTCTTCGGCCTCGGATAGTGCTTTCTTCAGGGACGCCACTTCGGTTGTGGCCCCTATTACAAAGTCACGACGCTTTGTCGTTAGAATCACCAATTTTGTCTATTCTTTATGATATGCGAAAGGGGTATCACTCACCTTTGTTCCCTTCGAGCTGCCTCTTCGTGAGGCCGAGCTCTCCATGTGCCTGCTCCAGGTCCCGTTTAAGTCCGGTGACCTCGGCCATGCGGGCAGCAGCGGTAAGCAGCACCGCCTGCTTATTCACATGCACACCTACTATTAGACTCCTGCGGATTATAATCGACCCTCCGTTTGGCTTTTCGTTCCGAACACCAAACAGACTATAAGGGGCTACTACTTATTGGGTGATAATTTCACACATTTTTGATTACTTACCTCAAAGCCTATCAGGAGGCTGGTGTAGGCTTTGGTTAGTCCGCTCTTGGCGGACAAAACCTTCTGAATCACCACACTCATAACAGTACGGTGCTCTTCATCCATGGAAGCGCCGCGAAGCGCTTCCAACAGACTATACGATGCCTCTGGTGTAACGCAAGTCATCAGCACGGACGGCATGCCCTCCTTAGCAAGGGGTCGCCTGCCCAAATCCGGAACCATTGGAGGTTCCGGTACAGTGTCCGGCTGGGAGCCCGGCTTGCTGCGGCTCTTGTCGGCACAATCCGTGGGGATCTTACGCCTCATATGCCAAGCGTATGGAATCTCGCCTTGGGGCGTCTCCAAAGTCACCTCCCCCTGCTCGGGGAGCCTTTGGTACAACACCTCCGTGTCATCCGCAGGCCGAGGGGTAGTGGCCGTCGGGAGGGAGTTCATCGCCGAATCACTCAAGGCCCCATCCAAAGAGGATACCTCGGGATGGACCCTGGCCGGACTGCATATACGTGTTCGGCGTTATAACAGACTATGAAGCAAGGTCGCACTAAAGTACAACATAGTGCGGATACTTACGATATTACTAGGGGCTTCCCCCTGGGCAGCCACTCCTCCTCGCTATAGGCGGCCGTGGTGGAGTAATCCGGAAGGGATGCCTTTCCCTTCTTGGGCGTCCTAGCCTCCCCCTCCGGGGCGGCTTTCCTCTTCTTATCCTCCCTAGTGCAGGGAGGCAGAGTTTCCTTGTGTTTCTCCCCGCCTCCGCGGGAGGAATCTGCCTTGTCGTGTTCGGACGACGAGGGTATGACGGCCTTGCGCTAGGGACCCTTCCTGGTCCCCTGGGCCGCCTTCTTAAGCCCCTCGTCCTCTCCGGATGGAGCGGCCCTTTCCTCTTCCTCCTCCCCTTCGGACGAGGCGTCCGGTACGACCTTACGCCGGAGACCCTTCCTGGTCCCTAGGGCCTTCTTTTCGGCCTTCTTTTTCGGTGCCTTGTAGGGTGCCGGGACTAGCATCTCCGTCAGGAGAGCATCTGCTGGACCTTCTGGCAGTGGAGCCGGACAGTCAATCCGCTCCGCCGTCTCCACATACTTCTGATTAAATACACACAATGACTTAAGATCCTCCCATGAGTACACTGGGAAAATCTACACCCGATAATAGTCAGAAAACTCACCGGACGGGGGAGCCGCGTGGCGTGAAGTCCACGGTCCTCGGATGTGGGAGGAGGTATTTCGGAGGCCTTGAACAGCGCCTTCCATGCGTCCTTGTGTGTCATGCCGTAGAGCTCTCGGAGTATCTGGTGTTCGGCTGGGACGAACTCCCACAGAGTAAATGCCCATCTTTGGCATGGAAGAATCCGGTGGACAAGCATGACCTGGACCATGTTGACAAGCTTGATTTTCTTATCCTTCATATTTTTGATGCAGTTCTGAAGTCCGGTCAGCTCCGCAGACTCGCCCCAGGCCAGGCCCTTCTTTTCCCAGGAGGTGAGCCGCATGGGAATCCCGGATCGGAATTTGAGGGCCGCCGCATAGTTGGCGTCGCACGGCTCGGTGATGTAGAACCACCTCGATTGCCACCCTTTCACGGTCTCCGTGAAGGAGCCGTCAAGCCAGGTGACGTTGGGCATCTTGCCCACCATGGTGCCTCCACACTCCGCTTGCTGGCCGCTCACGATCTTCGGCTTCACGCAGAAGATTCGTAGCCACAAGCCGAAGTGAGGCTTGAAGCGGAGGAAGGCCTCGCACACGACGATAAACACCGAGATGTTGAGGAGGAAATTTGGGGCTAGATCATGGAAATCTTGCCCGTAGTAGAACATGAGCCCGCGGACGAAGGGATGAAGTGGAAATCCCTGTCCACGGACGAAGTGGGCGAGAAACACGACCCTCTCGTGGGGTTCCGGAGTTGGAATGATCTGCCCTTCGTCCGGTAGCCGGTACACGATGTCTGCAGCCAAGTATCCGGCCGCCCGGAGCTTCGCAATATGCTCCTCCTTCACGGTGGAGGCCGCCCACTTGCCTCCTACTCCGGACATGTTTGGCTATGCGGAGATGGCGTGGACTAGGGCGCTGGAGCTCGAGGAGGCAAGAATGGATAAGCAAAAGGAGGAAGAAGGCATGGGTGAAAATGGGGAATCCTTATCCCTTTATAGAGGCGACGAGAACGGTGTGCCTCCCCACTTTCCCATTGAGAACCGCTTATTTCCCAAGAACCACGATTGATGGTGCAGTTGGGTTACCCATAACCGTATTGATGGGAATCCCGTGATAAGGGGACATGATCTCTGCTTCGACAAAATGTGCCGAGGAAACCGCCTCGCAATATGAGTTGTGGCTGGTTTTGGGAAAACGGTTCGAATAATGACCCGACCGTAGTGTCGTGTCAGGTTGTCTAAATTTTTCAGCAGATTACATTTGTGAAATATCATTCTCTCTACGGTGGTATGTGAAGATCATCTTGCAAATCCGGACACAATTTGAGTGTTCGATAATTACTTTGGAGTATTCGGAGATGGAACCCGCCTTGCAATGTCGAAGACAAACTGCACGCCGAACTCCTCGTCACTGAAGCCTGGTTCAGGGGCTACTGGGGGAGTCCTGGATTAGGGGGTATCCGGACAGCCGGACTATATACTTTGGCCGGACTTTTGGACCGTGAAGATAGAAGACTCAAGACTTCGTCCCGTGTCCGGATGGGACTCTCCTTTGCGTGGAAGACAAGCTTGGCGATCCAGATATTATATTTCCTTCTTTGTAACCAACTCCATGTAAACCCTAGCCTCCTCCGGTATCTATATAAACAGGAGGGTTTAGTCCTTAGGGACACAATCATAATCATCATAGGCTAGCTTCTAGGGTTTAGCCTCTACGATCTCGTGGTAGATCAACTCTTGTAATACCCATATCATCAATATCAATCAAGCAGGAAGTAGGGTTTTAGCTCCATCGAGAGGGCCCAAACCTGGGTAAAACATCATGTCCCTTGCCTCCTATTACCATTAGCCTTAGACGCACAGATCGGGACCCCCTACCCGAGATCCGCAGGTTTTGACACCGACACCCATCACAAAGCACCTCTGCACATGGCAGAAAAAATTGATCTAGTTGGCCTAAGTAAACAAAAGATCTGAAGAAGAAATACGAGGCTATAAGTAATCATGCAAATAAAAGATCAAAAGACTCAAACAATTTTCATGGATAAAAACATAGATCTGATCATAAACTCAAAGTTCATCAGATCCCAACAACACACCACAAAAATAGTTACGTCGAATAGATCTCCAAGAGACCATTGTATTGAGAATCAAAAGAGAGAGAGGAAGCCATCTAGCTACTAACTATGGACCCGTAGGTCCGCAATGAACTACTCACGCATCACCGGAGAGGCACCAATGTGGATGATGAACCCCTTCATGATGGTGTCTAGATTGGATATGTGGTTTCTGGAACTTGCGGCGGCTAGAATTGATTTTCGTCAACTCCCCTAGGGTTTCTAGATTATTGGGATATTTATAGAGCAAAGTAGCGGTGCGAGAGGCGGCCGAGGTGGGCACAACCCACCTGGGCGCACATGGTCCCCCAGACGCGTCGTGGTGGGATGTGCACCTCTCGAAGCCCCCTCAGGTACTTTCTTGTCCCATCGTGTGTCTTCTAGTCTAGAAAAAATCACCAAAAAGTTTTGTTGCTTTTGGACCCTGTTTGGTATTAATTCCCCGCAAAGTAAAAAGCAAGAAAAAAATAGAAACTAGCCCTGGGCACTATGTCAATAGGTTAGTCCACCAAAAAAAGATATAAAGTTGCTATAAAATGATTGTAAAACATCCAAGAATGATAATATAACATCATCGAACAATAAAAAATTATACATATGTTGGAGACGTGTCAACGACTGCTCGAACGTTCTCGACGATTCCAACTCTTCGGCCGTGTGTTGCTGGCCGTACTTAGAAAAGCTTCATGCGATTTGTGGATAACCAGTAGGAGTTGGGCGTGGCCGGCCTCAACGTGGGCGTGGGCGACCTCCATCAAGGGTAAGGTGGCCTCCATGGAAGGGACACATGCGGTGCCACTCTCGCCATTTGCTATCCTCGTCACAGATGTTGCTACCGCCATCTAAGCTAGAACAACTACTGTTTTAGCAGCCGCAGCTGCCTGGTCGCAAATTGTAGCCACGCTAATGCAGCTCGTGAGCGCGCTCATGGAGGCTGTGGCCGCGCTCTCTGAGGGAGTCCTGGACTAAGGGGTCCTCGGGTGTCCGGCCTATTCAATATGGGCCAGACTGATGGGCTATCGAGATAAAGGAAGAAGGCCACCTCCCGTGTCTTGATGGGACTCCTGTATGCGTGAATGGCAAGATTAAGTGTCCGGATATGCTGTTTATTTTCCGGTAAACTGACTATGTACAACCTTAGGCCCCTCCCGTGTCTATATAAACTGGAGGGTAGACCGGAGACAATATCATAATATTCATAGGCTAGACAATCTAGGGTTTAGCCATTACGATCTCGAGGTAGATCAACTCTTGTAACCCCCATAATCATCGAATGTAATCAAGAAGGAAGTAGGGTTTTACCTCCTTTAAGAGGGCCCGAACCTGAGTAAACAATGTGTCCCTTTGTCCATTGTTACCATTGATCCTCACACATACAGCTTGGGTCCCTCTACCCGAGACCTGCCGGTTTTGAATCCGACGTTGGTGCTTTCATTGACAGCTTCGTTGTGTTGTCAACAGAAGGATTGATGGCGCACCTCTTCATCAACAACGATATTGTGTCCAGGGAGACTTTTCTCCCCAGAGAGGTCTTTGTGTTTGGCGGCTTCATGCTACGTGCCGACTCGACCAACTGCCTCGAGCAGGTCGACAACTACGCCCCTAGTCACCAGATCAGGTTCAGGAACTTGAACTACGCTACTGATATTCGAGGAGATCTAAGCTTTCCAGGATTCGTAGCCCCGACTGCTGCTCCCTACCCTCATAAAGAGGGCCCTTCGGATCCACTGTCAGATCATGTCCAGGGGCCAATACTCACACCTACCTTAGCCTTAGATCCGGGGCAGATCGCGCTTTTCGATGACAGGGGGATCAACCCCGCCGGACTCTCTCTTACCATGGAACTCTTAGCCGGAGACCCAGATGCGATCGCGCCATTAGTAACCCCTGAATCAATCGGGACTCTCCCAGTCATCGGGGAGTCAGACTCGCCTCTGGAGGAAAACTCCGAATCACTGAGGTCTGCACCCTGTCGGTGTCAAAACCGGCAGATCTTGGGTAGGGGGCCAAGTTGTGCGTCTAAGGATCAATGGTAACATGAGACCAGGGGACACCGTGTTTACCCAGGTTTGGACCCTCTTAAGGGAGGTAAAACCCTACTCCTGCTTTTCTATATTCGACGAGTAGGAAGATTACAAGACTTGATCTACCTCGAGATCATAATGGCTAAACCCTAGATTTCTAACCTATGAGTATTCCAATGATAGTAATGAAGATAGCTTCTATGGACTAACCCCTCCAGTTTATATACACACCGGAGGGGCATAGAGTTTGTACAAGGTCGGTTCATCAGGGAAGGAAACCCCCAGACTCTAATCTTGCCATCTACGTATTGAGAAGTCCCATTCGGACAAGGAGGATAATCTTTAGCTTGATCTTGTACGTCTCATCCAACCCGGCCCATACTCTTAGGAAGGACACCCGAGGACCCTCGAATCCAGGACTCCCTGAGTAGCCCCCGAACTTGCCTTCAATGACGATGTAGTGTGCGGATATAAGTCTTCGGCTTTGCAAGGCGGGTTCTCCACCATACTCCGGATTGATGATAGTCCGGCATCGGTTTTCGCATCCTGTCTTTATAATTCCTTCCTACCGTCGCCTCGATTTCCATGCATCTGAGTGAATGCGAACGGTCTGTTACCCTTGTATTTTTTTAGCAGGCACAGGAAGCGCCTATATAGCGGGGTTAGATCTCCAAAACGCCATCTCACATCGCCCCAAAAGCAATAGAGCAAACCACAGAAAAAATTCAAACCATGGCTAGTGTCCCCGGCTCCTCCTCGCAACGTCATGGCCCTTAAGAGGGGGATTGGCAAAGTTGTTCCGTCTCCCATCTCCAGCTCAATCGACTCCAGACGCAAGGATATCTTCCCCCCGCGGATCTTGCCTCCATACGGGCAGGGTTAACTTCTATGGGCGATGATGCATTGGTAGAGAATTTCCCCAATCCCAGCCAAGGGGAGAGGGTGTGCTTCATCTTGTTCCTTTTGACGGGCGTAGGATTCCCAATCCACCCCTTCCTCAGGGGACTACTGGAATATTACGGGATTCAATTGCACAATATTGCACCAGGTTCTATTTTGCACATTTCTGGTTTTGTCGCCCTTTGCGAATTGTTTTTAGGCTACGAGGCTCATTTTGAACTATGGAAAAAGTTCTTCTGCCTCGTCCCCTGCCACATGGGTGGAGGCTCCATATTTGAAGTGGGTGGCGGCGAAGTATGGCGCATAGCCGGATCCAGTTACCCAGTCGGGACTCCGGAGAGGGGGTTCGACGAATGGTCTTCGGAATGGTTCTATATTGAGGATGTTCCTCTTCCGGACCCTATTCGGCGTGGGCTTCCCGAATTCTCCAGCGCTCCTTTAAAGAAGTTGTTCAGTTGGCACCCCAAGTCCCCTAGACAAGAGGATAGTGCGGAAGTGATGAGATTGGTCAGCAAGGTCAGCTTGTTGACCCATTCTGGACTCTCCATTGGTCAGCAAGCTCAAGACGACGCTCCTCCTAACGGTGAGCGATGACAATGAGTAGGGGGAGACCACGCTCCGGGTCACCACCGCTGTCCCGGAGCCTGCGGGCAGCAACTTCTTCCCCTTCTTCACTCACAGCATCTACTCCGGGTTGGTGCCTCCGTTCTCCCCTTTCTTCTTCGCCATCCTTCACTAGTACGGACTCCATGCGCTCCACATCCATTCCAACTCCATCCTCCTTCTATCGCTCTTCGCCTTCTATTGTGAGGCGTTCATGTGAGTGCTGCCCTCCATTGCCCTGTTCCGCCACTTCTTCTATCTTAGCAAGACCGGCGACAACCCGGTCGGGTGCATCGGCTTTGTCGCAGCGCGGGGTGGCAACGCAATCTCCCGCGCTGGGAAGAAGGTGGAGGACATCATGAAGAGGTGGGTGTTGATGTGTGCCAAGCGCTCCTAGAGCTCGCTGAAGCTGCCGACCACATTCCCCGTCTCCGATAAGTGGAAGTCTGAGAAGATCACCCACCCTGCCCTGACGCTGTTCGTGAGGACAATGGACAAGGAGCTGAAGGACGCGAAGCTGACAGGGGCCATGCTCACCAGGGAGTTCCTGAAGCAGCGCATCGTGCCACTTCAAGACCACCCCCATTCCTTGTGGAAGCTTGGTCGTGATGACGACAAGATTCGCCTGTGCCGGGATCCCCTTCTGGAGGAGGAGCTGAACAAGGTGCTGACCTACGTGACGGGAAAGGACCCGAGCAACCCTCCAGAGGGCTGGCTCCCACTATACGACCTCGATGACGCCGAGGAGGTTGTTGTCGCCATGCCTGTCTTCGACGACATCGGGTTTGTGCGGCTGGGGTCTTCCTTACCGCCTACTACCTTGGTGCTCCTCTCCTCAATGGCCAATCCTCCGAGGCCACCGAGGATGATGTCGTGGATGAATCCTTCGCCCCGGAGCAAAAGGAGCTCCTACACCATCTGCTGGACGATGATGATGACGACGAGCCCCCGATGTTGGAGGTGCCACGCCCTCCAGGGGTCACCACGAGGTCTGCGGTGGCCTCCATGAAGAAGGACCAGCGAGCAGCTGTGAAGAAGAGCAGGTCCGTTGTGATTTCTCCGGGCAGCAACCCACCTTTGCCGACATCGTCCGGGCGGCGCCAACCGCAAGCTCCCCTACTCCCAAGGGCTCGGCTCCAGCTGCTCCACCTCAGGTCCCGCTGCTGGGCATGAAGAGGAAATACGTCTTTGTTGACCAGTAAGCTTCTTCATTATCCTTGCTTGTCAGTTCTTGAAGTGGTGCTGAACGTATTCTCTTGTTGCTAGGCAGCAGCCGGTGAAGAAGCAGAGGGAAGGTACGGAGATCGCCACAGCCGCAGGCGACGGAGCGACCTCCGCGGCCCTGGTGAAGAAGAGTGTCGCAGCCCCCGTAGCCCCACGGGAAATGCCAGCTCCGGAGGATACGGGTGCCCGTCTTTAGGAGGTGGCAGGCATGTCCCCTCCAGCCTAGCCTTGTCGCGGCCACTGTGGGCGACCAGTCTCCGGAGCCCCCGGTCTTTCATGAGGCTGAGGTTTCTTCTACCTTGGTGCCGAGGGTGTCTTCTCCCCTGCTCAGCGCGTGGCCGAGACATGGTGCTTCTGCTCCCTCCAGGACCCTCGAAGAGGCAAAGGCGGCGCTGGACCTCCTCCAGGGTGAGCTTCAGGGCCCAAACTGTCGTTCGGCTCAAGGACGCCTAGGGTTGATCTCTGGTTGGCTCAGGGCCGACGAGTCTGTTCGCGCGGCCTGGTGCTCTGCGGAGGAGGCCCAGAAGGCGCTTGGGGTGGCTGCCATGGCGTGGAAGGAGGCCACAGAAGCTGAGAACTGGTGGCGTGCCGCGAAGGCTGACCTGAAGATCCTCCAGGATCAGCAGGCCGCCCAAGCCAGCTAGCTCCAAGAGCGCGAGGAGAAGCTGAAGGCCCAAGAAGCTGCCGTTGCTAGTCGGGACGTCGAGGTGAAGAAGACGGCCTTAGAGCAGGCTCGAGAGCGCGATCGCCTGGTGAAACTGAGGGAGGAGGCGGAGGCAGCACATGCAGCCCTGTCCGAGGCCAAGAAGGTGGCCGCCATGGAACGCGACACCCTCTCCTCCCTTGAGGCGCACTTCCACAAGCCCAGAAGGCGCTCTTTGGAGATGGTCCCTCGGGAAGGGCGGTGGTGACGACCCCGAGGGAAAGCCCCACTGCCCTGCTTCCTGAAGTCGTGCCGGTGCTCGAAGATGCTATCGACGGGTTTACGTCCCTGGTGGAAGGCGAGGCACGTTCACTTTCTTCCTCGGCTCTGACGTGCGTCGTCAGCCATATTTATCTCCAGGATGCTAGCTTCAACCTCTCCTCCTTCCTTGCTCCGGTGAACACCGACTCCCGGGATGCTGCTACTACCACCGTGAAGAGCTCTGTGGACGCCATGCTGAACAATTACATGGTGGTTGGCCCTCCAAGCGTAGCCGGTAGGACAAGCGACGTGCCTGGCGATGAGGTTCCGCTGGCGAGCGGTGGCGACGCCCAAGTCTGAAGAGGTGGCCCGAAGATTCTGCTTTCACCTTTTTATCCTGCATCATGCGACATGCCTCTGGGAGGCGTTTAAAACTATTTGCTTGGAACAATGTGTTTTGTAATAACTAGATTATGCTCCTTCAGCTTTTCTGTTTGCTTTATTGTTCTGCCTCGGCAGAGCCCGACCCCGCGTGTGACTCAGCCGTCGTTGGGTCGCCAGATCACCAGGACGAGCCAAGAGGTGAGGGGCTACGGGACCAATTAGGCTCTTGAGTGGCGATGCTCAGGAGTCCTCCTTGACGTGCGAACAGCTTAGGAAAAGATGCAGGGGAAAGCCTTGGTGTTCTGCATCGGCAGCGCCCGGCCCCGCACATACCTCAACCGTCATTGGGTCGTCCGGATCACCAGGACGAGCCCAAGAGGTGAGGGGCTACGTGACCAGTTAGGCTCCTGAGTCACGATGCTCAGGAGTCCCCCTTGACGTACGAACGGACCATCCTACCTTTCCCTCGCCAAGCTCTCGCTTGGGAGGGGTGCGCGAAGACCAGGCCCGTGAGGCCTGGCGAGCTGGGGTACGCCGGGCGTGACCTGAGCGTAGCCCCCGTGCCCAGACCCCTCGCGCTACCTTCCCGAGGGAGAGCAGCGCGGTGAGGCTAGTCACTAAGCCAGTAGGCTCCCTGAGGTTAATGCGGCCGTGAGGCCACCCCCAGTTGTTTATCACCAGCACGGAGCGTAGCGCTTCCGCTCCTGCACGGGCATAGCCGCTCCTTGGCAGTGTCGATGGCCAACGAGAAGCATGGTGCTTCCACTGGTGCGTGGGAGGGGGCTCCCTCTGAGGAGAGCCCCCGAGGCGTGTACAACCCTGCCCTAGCACGTGGCTTGCATGGAAGGGCTGGAGGAGGGGTATGTGGGCACCCATGAGCCAGTGCAGGACTCACGAGGCCCTACCTCAAGGCGGGTTGCGCCTGGTCTTGGTTGGGGGTGCTTGAGTTGGTCATGCGAGATGGTTAGGCAGCCTGCGCCGAATGAGTTTCCTGAGGTTATTGCATGAGAAGGCCAGACACCAACGACCCATGGAGGTAACGTGAACGGGGCCGGCCCGCCAGACAGAGCTCAGCCGTTGGATTTATCGACGCTGCATGGACGGACCCGAGCACAGACACCGTGCCCAGTCTTCTCATGCAAAGATCCTAAAGAAAAACAACCAGCGCACGGTTCCCGTGGCCACGGGGGCACCAGGTCGCGTGCCCTTGCTTACCCGTCACGATTAGCTCATGCGAGAACAATGCACCAAGAGCCACAGGAGGTGACGTACACGGGATCGGTCCGTGAGCCAGAGCTCAGCTGCTTGGTTTTAGCGACGTGCTATGTCTTGAGCTTGCGTTGGTTTTCCTCGAAGAGGAGAGGGTGATGCAGCAAAGTGTAGCGTAAGTATTTCCCTCGGTTTTGAGAACCAAGGTATCAATCGAGTAGGAGGCTCCTCAAAAGTCCCACGCACCTACACAAACAAACTGAGAACTCGCAACCAATGCAATAAAGGGGTTGTCAATCCCTTCACGGCCACTTGCGAAAGTGAGATCTAATAAAGATAGTATGATAAGATAAATATATTTTTTGTATTTTATAAGATAGATGCAAAAAGTAAAGATGCAAATAAAGGTAGATTGAAAGCAAATATGATAAGAGATAGACCCGGGGGCCATAGGTTTCACTAGAGGCTTCTCTCAAGATAGCATAAGTATTACGGTGGGTGAACAAATTACTGTCGAGCAATTGATAGAAAAGCGAATAGTTATGAGATTATCTAGGCATGATCATGTATATAGGTATCACGTCCATAACAAGTAGAACGCCTCCTGCCTGCATCTACTACTATTACTCCACACATCGACCGCTATCCAGCATGCATCTAGAGTATTAAGTTCATAAGAACAGAGTAACGCTTTAAGCAAGATGACATGCTATAGAGGGATAAACTCATGCAATATTATATAAACCCCATTTTGTTATCCTCGATGGCAACAATACAATACGTGTCTTGCAACCCTTTCTGTCACTGGGTAAGAACACCGCAAGATTGAACCCAAAGCTAAGCACTTCTCCCATGGCAAGAAAGACCAAACTAGTAGGCCACACCAAACTCATAATTTGAAGAGACTTGCAAAGATAACTCAATCATACATAAAAGAATTCAGAGAGGATTCAAATATTATTCATAGATAAACTTGATCATAAACCCACAATTCATCAGATCTCGACAAACACACCGCAAAAAGAGTTTACATCGAATAGATCTCCACAAGAGAGGGGGAGAACATTGTATTGAGATCCAAAAAGAGCAAAGAAGCCATCTAGCTAATAACTATGGACCCGTAGGTCTGTGGTAAACTACTCACAACTCATCGGAGGGGCACGGATGTTGATGTAGAGGCCCTCCGTGGTTGATTCCCCCCTCCGGCAGAGTGCCGGCGAAGGCTCCAAGATGGGATCTCGCAGATACAGAAGGTTACGGCGGTGGAAATTGTGTTTCGTGGTGCTCCTGGATGTTTTCAGGGTATGTACGTATATATAGGAGGAAGAAGTACGTCGGTGGCCGCCCGAGGGGCCCACGAGACAGGGGGGTGCACCCTATAGGGGGGGCCTATCTCATGGGGCCATCGGGAGCTTCTTGACTTGCACTCCAAGCTCTCCGGATCAAGTTCGTTCCAAAAATCATGCTCCCGAAGGTTTCATTCCGTTTGGACTCCGTTGATATTCCTTTTCTTCGAAATACTAAAATAGGCAAAAACAGCAATATGGGCTGGGCCTCCGGTTAGTAGGTTAGTCCCAAAAATGATATAAATGTGTAAAATAAAGCCCATAAACATCCAAAAGGGGTAATATAATAGCATGGAACAATCAAAAATTATAGATACGTTGGAGACATATCAAGCATCCCCAAGCTTAATTCCTGCTCGTCCTCGAGTAGGTAAATGATAAAAAAAGAAATTTTTGATGTGGAATGCCACCTAGCATAATTCATAATGTATTTTTCTTTATTGTGGCATGAATGTTCAGACCCAAATGAATATAAAATAAAAGTTCATATTGACATAAGAAATAGTAATACTTCAAACATACTAATCAAAGTAATCATGTCTTCTCAAAATAACATGGCTAAAGAAAGTTATCCCTACAAAATCATATAGTCTGGCTATGCTCTATCTTCATCACACAAAGTATCTAATCATGCACAACCCCAATGACAAGCCAAGCAATTGTTTCATACTTTAATAATCTCAAACTTTGTCAACTTTCATGCAATACATGAGCGTGAGCCATGGACATAGCACTATATGTGGAATAGAATGGTGGTTGTGGAGAAGACAAAAAAGGAGAAGATAGTCTCACATCAACTACGCGTATCAACGGGCTATGGAGATACCCATTAATAGATATCAATGTGAGTGAGTAGGGATTGCCATGCAACGGATGCACTAGAGCTATAAATATATGAAAGCTCAACAAAAGAAACTAAGTGGGGTGCATCCAACTTGCTTTCTCACGAAGACCTATGGCACTTTTGAGGAAGCCCATCATTGTAATATACAAGCCAAGTTCTATAATGAAAAATTCCCACTAGTATATGAAAGTGACAACATATGAGACTCTATCATGAAGATCATGGTGCTATTTTGAAGCACAAGTGTGGAAAAAGAGATAGTAGCATTGTCCCTTCTCTCTTTTTCTCTCATTTTTTTCTTTTCTTTTTTTTCTTCTTCTTTTTTTTTCTTTGGCCTTTCCTTTTTTTTCTTTTTGGCCTTTCTCTTTTTTTTGTAAAGTCCAAAGTCTCATCCCAACTTGTGGGGGAATCATAGCCTTCATCATCCTTTCCTCACTAGGACAATGCTCTAATAATGAAGATCATCATACTTTTATGGATTTACAACTCAAAGCTAGAACAATATATGACTCTATATGAATGCCTCCGGCGGTGTACCAGGATATGCAATGAATCAAGAGCGACATGTATGAAAATTATGAAGGTGGCCTTGCCACAAATACAATGTCAACTACATGATCATGCAAAAAGCAATATGACAAAAGTAATGCGTGTCATATGAACGGAACGATGGAAAGTTGCATGGCAATATATCTCGGAATGGCTATGGAAATGCCATAATAGGTAGGTATGGTGGCTGTTTTGAGGAAGGTAATTGGTGGGTGTATGGTACCGGCGAAAGTTGCACGGTACAAGAGAGGCTAGCAATGGTGGAAGGGTGAAAGAGTGCGTATAATCCATGGACTCAACATTAATCAAAAAGAACTCATATACTTGTTGAAAAAATTTAGAAGTCATCAAAAACCAAAGCACTATGCGCATGCTCCTGGGGGGATAGATTGGTAGGAAAATACCATCGTTCGTCCCCGACCGCCACTCATAAGGAAGACAATCAATAAATAAAAGTGTGCTCCAACTTCATCACAAAGTGGTTCACCATACGTGCATTCTACGGGAATCACAAACTTCAACACAAGCATTATTTAAATTCATAATCACCCAACTAGCATGACTTTAATATCACTACCCCCATATCTCAAAACAATTATCAAGCATCAAATTGATCATAGCATCCAATTCACTTTCTATGATAGTTTTTATTATACCCAACTTGGATGCTCATCATTCTAGGACCAACTTTATGATCATAGCAAATACCATGCTGTTCTAAAAGACTCTCAAAATAATATAACTGAAGCATGAGATACTAGCAATTTCTTCAAAATTAAGACACCACCGTGCTCTAAAAGATATAAGTGAAGCACTAGAGCAAAAACGATCAAGCTCAAAAGATATAAGTGAAGCACATAGAGTATTCTAGCAAATTCTAATCAAATAGGATTCTCCCAAAAGGTGTGTACAGCAAGGATTATTGTGGTAAACTAAAAATCAAAGACTAATATAATACACGACGCTCCAAGCAAAAGACATATCATGTAGCGAATAAAAATATAGCTCCAAGTAAAGTTACCAATGAACGAAGACGAAAGAGGGGATGCCTTCCCGGGGCATCCCCAAGCTTAGGCTTTTGGCTATCCTTGAATATCTTGGGGTGCCATGGGCATCCCTAGGCTTAGGCTCTTGCCACTCCTTATTCCATGGTCCATAAAAGCTTTACCCAAAACATGAAAACTTCACAACACAAAACTCAACAGGAAATCTTATAAGCTCCGTTAGTGAAAGAAAACAAAACCACCACAAAAGGTACTGAAGTGAACTCATTCTTTATTTATTTTGGTGTTAAACCTACTGTATTCCAACTTCCTTATGGTTTATAAACTAATTTACTAGCCATAGATGCATTGAAATAAGCAAACAACACACGAAAAACAGAATCTGTCAAAAACAGAACAGTCTGTAGCAATCTGTAACTAACGCACACTTATGAAACTTTAAAAATCCTAACAAAATAGGAAGTTCTGGACAATTTGTTTATTGAACATAATAAAAAAGAATCAACGCAAAATCACGTTCCTGTGATTTAACAAAATTATATTTGTGCGCGCAAAGTTTCTGTTTTTCAGCAGAATCAAATCAACTATCATCGTAGGTTATCCTATAGGTTCTACTTGGCACAAACACTAAGTAAAAGATAAAAACACATATATACAGAAGTTAGATGCAAGATTTATTAAATAACATCAAGGAAAAATATTGGGTTATCTCCCAACAAGCGCTTTTCTTTAAAGCCTTTTTTAGCTAGGCATTGAGATTTCAATGATGCTCACATGAAAGACAAGAATTGAAGCACAAAGAGAGCATAATAAAACACGTGACGAACACATCTAAGTCTAACATACTTCCTATGCATAGGCATATTATAAGCAAACAAATTTTCAAGGCAGGCAAAAACTAGTATACGCAAGGAAGAAGAAAGAGACGATAGCAATCTCAACATGACGAGAGGTAATTTAATAAGATAAAAATTTCTACGACCATATTTTCCTCTCTCATAATAATTACATGTAGGATCATAGGCAAATTCATCAAATAATTATCACAAAACATATTCTCAACATGATCCACATGCATGCAAAGTTGACACTCTTCCAAGATAGTGGGATTAACATTAACTAAAGTCATGACCTTTCCGAACCCACTTTTATCAAAAATATCATAAGATTGAACATACTCCAAATATGTGGGATCTAAAGTTGACACTCTTCCAAAACCACTTTCAACATTATTGCAAACACTATTATCAATATCATATTCATCATGGGGCTTAAATAAATTTTCAAGGTTATAAGAAGAATCACCCCAATCAGGATCATTGAAACAAGTAGTAGACATAGCAAAACTAGCATCCCCAAGCTTATGGTTTTGCATATTATTAGCACAATTGACATCAAGAGAATTTACAGGAAAATCATTGCAATCATGCTTTTTATTCAAGGATTTATCATGAACCTCTTCATAAATTTCTTCATCTTAATTTTCAGATTCACAAATTTTGAGCAAAGCTTCATAAGGATAATCTAGTGCACAAAACTCACTAGCGATTGGTTCATCATAATTGGATCTCTTAAAAAGATTAGCAAGCGGATGAGGATCCATAGATCTTAGGTTCTCTGTTTAGCAATAAATAAACATCTATTCCAACCAAACGAGCAAACGAAGGGCAAGCAAAAGAGAGAGGAGAAGATTGGGAAAAAGAGGGCGAATAAAACGGCAAGGGTGAAGTGGGGGATAGGAAAACGAGAGGCAAATGGCAAATAATGTAATTGCGAGGGAGATGGGTTTGTGACGGGTAGTTGGTATATCTTGACTTGACCAATGACCTCCCCGGCAACGGTGCCAGAAATCCTTCTCTCTACGTCTTGAGCTTGCGTTGGTTTTCCTCGAAGAGGAGAGGATGATGCAGCAAAGTGTAGCGTAAGTATTTCCCTCGGTTTTGAGAACCAAGGTATCAATCGAGTAGGAGGCTCCTCAAAAGTCTCACGCACCTACACAAACAAACTGAGAACTCGCAACCAACGCAATAAAGGGGTTGTCAATCCCTTCACGGTCACTTGCGAAAGTGAGATCTAATAAAGATAGTATGATAAGATAAATATATTTTTTGTATTTTATAAGATAGATGCAAAAAGTAAAGATGCAAATAAAGGTAGATTGAAAGCAAATATGATAAGAGATAGACCCGGGGGCCATAGGTTTCACTAGAGGCTTCTCTCAAGATAGCATAAGTATTACGGTGGGTGAACAAATTACTGTTGAGCAATTGATAGAAAAGCGCATAGTTATGAGATTGTCTAGGCATGGTCATGTATATAGGCATCACGTCCATAACAAGTAGACTGACTCCTGCCTGCATCTACTTCTATTACTCCACACATCGACCGCTATCAATCATGCATCTAGAGTATTAAGTTCATAAGAACAGAGTAACGCATTAAGCAAGATGACATGATGTAGAGGGATAAACTCATGCAATATGATATAAACCCCATCTTGTTATCCTCGATGGCAACAATACAATACGTGTCTTGCAACCCTTTCTGTCACTGGGTAAGAACACCGCAAGATTGAACCCAAAGCTAAGCACTTCTCCCATGGCAAGAACGACCAATCTAGTAGGCCAAACCAAACTGATAATTTGAAGAGACTTGGAAAGATAACTCAATCATACATAAAAGAATTCAGAGAAGATTCAAATATTATTCATAGATAAACTTGATCATAAACCCACAATTCATCGGATCTCGACAAACACACCGCAAAAAGAGTTTACATCAAATAGATCTCCACAAGAGAGGGGGAGAACATTGTATTGAGATCCAAAAAGAGAGAACAAGCCATCTAGCTAATAACTATGGACCCGTAGGTCTGTGGTAAACTACTCACAACTCATCGGAGGGGTAAGGATGTTGATGTAGAGGCCCTCCGTGGTTGATTCCCCCTCCGGAAGTGTGCCGACGAATGCTCCAAGATGGGATCTCACGGATACAGAAGGTTACGGTGGTGGAAATTGTGTTTCGTGGTGCTCCTGGATGTTTTCGGGGTACGTAGGTATATATAGGAGGAAGAAGTACGTCGGTGGCCGCCCAAGGGGCCCACGAGACAGGGGGCGCTCCCTATAGGGGGGCGCGGCCCCCTATCTCGTGGGGCCCTCGGGAGCTTCTTGACTTGCACTCCAAGCTCTCCGGATCAGGTTCGTTCCAAAAATCATGCTCCCGCAGGTTTCATTCCCTTTGGACTCCGTTTGATATTCCTTTTCTTCGAAATACTGAAATAGGCAAAAACAGCAATATGGGCTGGGCCTCCGGTTAGTAGGTTAGTCCCAAAAATGATTTAAATGTGTCAAATAAAGCACATAAACATCCAAAAGGGGTAATATAATAGCATGGAACAATCAAAAATTATAGATACGTTGGAGACATATCACGACGCTGCAGGGACGGACCCGAGCACAAACACCGTGCCAGTACTTAATCATGAGGCGGTCATGGGAAGGCTTGCAAGGGCGCGAGACGTTCTTAGCGACGAAACACCGGTCAGACAGTTGGTAATTTGAAAGTAGTTTGCAAAGGATTGTAACTGGCTTTGATAAAGTGCAAAAGGGGATACATGTCGTAGGGATAGACCCACATGGCCTAGGGATGATGCAGCCTGAGGGGCGCCCCCATGTTGAACGAACTAGGAAGATGTCACCTGGTACTATTGTTGAAGAGTTGTTGAAGTAGCCAAAAAGCACGCGCTGCTGAAGCTGTGCCTCATGAGCCGCTCCGGTGCCGGGCCTCGGGAGGCTCGGATGGACCGAGGGGATCCTGAAGGTGCTCCTCCATCTCTGCTAGGATCTCCTGGTGCCTAGCTTCGTAGGTCGCCTGAGCGTCCCTCATGCAGCGCTGGAATGGCTCAGCCGCGCCGGCCAGGCCAAAAGGCATGTGGACGTAGCTGTGTGGCGGTCTCTCGCATCAGCCGACACGAGACGGACACATGAGCTGCCGAGATGTGGCCCTGTTGAGCCTGGGAATGTCGATGCAGACGCGTAACTACTTACCCTTGCTAGGGCAGCGAGCTCCGCCTCACGGCAGGTGATGATCGCCTTGCAGAACCCTTCCTTCCTGAATCTCCTCGTTTGCCTTGCTGATGAACTCCTAAACGCCTAGTGCCTCACGCCTGCTGCCTTCTCCTGGGAAGCGCACTCTGAAGAGTGCCTCCACATGGTGCCCGAGCGCCACTCTCACGACATGAGCTAGGTCTGAGGCCCTCCAGAGGAGAGCCCCCGAGCCCAGCCTGAGAGGGGCGCCAGGCGCGCCTTCCTATGCGATAGGTGAAGACGCCACGTCTGGAGACGCGAGGCTCAGCGCTGCATCCTCGGGTGATGCTTCCTCAAGAGATCCCTGGCCCAGCTGCAGCTTCTTCTTCTTGGGGGCGACCTCAGGAGGGAGGGCGCCGTCTTCATCTTTAGGGTTTTCAACTGATGCGGCCTGGAAGGCGCGCTCGAGGGAGCACACCACATCCTTCTCCTGACAGGCGACCATGATGATGCCGCCGCTTCCTGGCATCCTGAGGATGTTGTAGCCATGGTGCGTGGCCGCCATGAAGTTGGCTAGTGCTGGGTACCCTAGGATGGCATTGTAGGGCAGGCGGATGTCGGCGACGTCGAAGTCGATGAGCTCAGTGCGATAGTTGTTGCGCTCGCCAAAGGTGACAGGAAGGCGCACTTGCCCAATCGGGTGTGTTGATCCATCGGTCACTCCTGAGAATGGCTTGGTGGGGTGCAGCTGATAGTATGGCACCTGGAGTGTGTCGAACGTCTGGACAGAGAGAACATTGAGCCCTGCTCCACCATCAATGAGAGTCTTGGTGACGGTTACGTTGCTGATAACGGGGGAGCAGAGCATGGGGAGCGCGCCAGCGGTGGCCGCGCACTTGAGCCGGTCTGTGGAGTCGAAGGTGATGGCACACTTGGACCACTTGAGAGGGAGAGTCGCCTCAAGTTTGGGGAGCGCCGCATTGACCTCGCGCGCAAACTGCTTGAAGACACGGTGAGAAGCTGGGGCGTGTGAGCCGCCCCAGATGCAGGCGAGGGATCGCGTCTCCTGAAAGCCCCCAGCCCCCTCGTCCGGGTGGTGATCTTAATTCCTTCTTGGTGGTGGAGGAAGAGGAGGCAAGGCTGCGTTGCCATGAGGGTGGTCCTCACAAGGCTTCTCCCTCCAGCTGCCCTCGCGAGGCTAGTCCTGCCAGCGGTCCTCATGACGCTGGTCGCGCCACTCCTGACGACGGTCGCGTCTGTCCCAGCGGCCTCTGCCTCGGCCACCTCCGCAACCGTAGGCCCAATTGTTACGCTCGGGGCGTCGACCGAGGCGCCCGTCACGGAGAGCCCTGAGCTCCTGGCAGTTGCTGGTATTGTGGTTGTAGACGTTGTGGAAGGAGCAAAACGGCCACTTGCCCTTTGGATGACTCGGGGTGGTCGCAGCCGCACTTGGTCTCTGGCTCTGCCGCAAGCACGGCTGGCCCCTTGCACTTCGTGTCCTTGGTCTTGGTCTTCTTGTCTTCTGGATCAGCATCAGGGAGCTCGAGGAGGGAGAGGCATCCCTCCTCAGCCCTCGCATAGTTGTTTGCCATGTTGAACATCTCCAGAGCAGTGTAGAGGTCCTCGTAGATGGCGAGCTCCTGCTTCATCTTGACATCACGGACGCCATTGGTGAACGCAGAGATGATGGCCTCGTCAGACACCTTGGGAATCTTGAGGCGGATGTTGTCGAAGCACTGGATGTATTTATGCAGGGTCTCCACAGGTTGCTGCTTGACGTGATGCAGGTCGCCCGCGGCGGGCGGACGATCGCGAGTGCCCTGGAAGTTAGCGATGAAGCGGCCGCACATCTCCTCCCAGGAAGAAACCGACCCCTCGGTCAGGTTCAGGAGCCAAGAACGCGCGCCATCCTTGAGGGCCATCGGAAACCAGTTTTCCATGATCTTCTCGTCGCCGTTGGCCGCCTCGATGCTCAGCTCGTAGAGTTGTAGGAACTCGGCGGGGTTTGCGGTGCCGTCGTAGAGTGGAGGCAGGTCAGGCTTGAACTTTCTGGACCAGACAATGTTGCGGAGCTCTGCAGTGAACGCACGACATCCTGCCATGGCCACCGGAGGTCGTCGAGGGGGTGGAACGTAGTCTTGGTGCACGCGCGCGCCACCTCCTGTGGCGGCTCGCGAGCCTGGTGCTGGGGCACTGGAAGCACGCGCGCCTCTCCTTAGGGACATTGCACCACCTGGCAGCTCACATTATCTCAAGCCAGCGCCGGGCGCTGCGGGTCGCGCCGTGGAGCCATACGCCTTGGCTCGAGGATCACGCCCCGGGTTGGAGGCGGAGGAGGAGCCCCGTGCGTGACGTCACCCGCTGCAGGTGGTTGCTGAGGCAGTGAGCGAGCTGGCCCGTCGGAGCCCCCGTGCGCAACGCTGATGAGCTCGGTGATGTGCTCGAGCCACTCCTTGTAGAGATCACCCACGGAATGGTAGCGAAGGAGCTCCCGCGCCGTGAGCAAGGCGGCCTGCGCGTCCACCTAGCCGCGGCGCGCGCGGGCTGATGAAGCTGCTAGGGTGAGTGACGGAGTAGCGGTGCGGCCATCACGGCGCACCAACGGGTGCAGCGACGAAGCTTGCTGCTTGTGGCCGGCAGGGCCTGTGGTGGCGTTGGCCACCGGAGAAGGAGCACGGAGGGCGCAGCCGTCACCAGCCGGAGCCATCTGACTGACGCCGGCGGCGACCGTGGCCCGACGGTCGGCGCGAGCCCTGCGCACGTTGGCCATGGAGATGTCAGAGCAGAGGCAGATCGAACGACGGAAGAGAGGATCCGACGCACCCCTACCTGGCGCGCCAAATGTCGGATTTTGGGATCCGGCAACCCGTGAGTGGTTTGAATACTGGGGTGCGTGCGGAGATCTCAACCTGCCCAGCCTGCCTACTCATGATCCTCCTTATCCTAGCGCGAAGATCCCATAGAGACACAAAGACACAGAGATTTATACTAGTTCGGGCCACCGTTGTGGTGTAATACCCTACTCTAGTGTGGTGTGGTGGATTGCCTCAAGGGGCTATGGATGAACTGGTTACGAAAGATGAACAAGCCTCCGAAGGTGAGGTGTTCTTGAGCTGGTGTGGTGCTCTACTTGTTCTGGTTTCCGATCCCTTTCTATGGTTGTGGCTAAGTCCTATATATAGTGCCTTGGTCCTCCTCCCAAATATGAGTGGGAAGGGATTCCACAACAGTGGGATTTGAAAGGGGACAAGTAGTACAGTCTATCCTGACAAAAGTAGTCTTCGCATGCGAAAAGCCTCTGGCCGTGACGCTGCGGTGGGCTCGGTGGTGACCTCCGTCTTGCCGTCCTGGCGGTCTTGGTCTCGTTGCACCAGAATGGAAACCTTTGGCTTATTTCTCAGGACTCCATGCCTATGGCTTGCCCCCCTTGCACCGAAGAGGAAACCTGCGCTCTGCACCCGCCTGGCGCTCACCTGGCGCCCGCCTGGCCTTGGTCGTCATGGCTGACGTCAGCTGAGCCTCGTGAGGTAGCTGCATAGAACTCTCCGCCCCTCAGGAGCCCTCCTGAGGAGGCCAATTCCTTCGGGGTCTTGGAGTCGCCCGCCACGTGAGGCTTGGCCCCTCGCGAGGGTCTTGTTGTGTTGGTGTTGAAGCTGGGTCGTACCAGGCCGTTGATGGAGCCACGTGGTGGGCCGCAGGCAGACAGGACTAGATACCCCCAAGTCCAGGACGCCAACATGGCCTCTATTCATTTAGTGAATTTGTCTACCATTACCAACAAGTATTTCTTTCTGTGGCTTCCCCCTTTAAGGGGTCCAACCATATCAAGCCCACAGGCTGCAAAGGGCCAAGTAATGGGGATTGTTCTTAATGCGGTGGGAGGCATGTGGCTTTGATTGGCGAAAAGCTGACAACCCACACAGCGTTGGATAAGGGTTTGAGCGTCTGCTCGAGCCGTAGGCCAGAAAAAACTTGTCCGGAGTGCCTTGCTTACGAGGGCTCGAGCTGCGGTGTGATGACCGCCGAGACCAGCATGTATTTCTGCCAAGAGTTTCCTTCCCTCTTCTTCGGAGATACATCTTTGAAGGACTCCGGTAGTACTTCTTTTGTATAGTTCACCCTCATGTACTTTGAAGGCTTTAGAGCACCGAACTTTCCATCGAGCTTCATTTTGATCCTCGGGAAGCTCCTGTCTATTAAGGTAGGCCAGGAATGGTTCGGTCCCGGGAGCGATAACTGCCATGATCTCATGAGCAGAGGGTGTTATCTCGATATCCTGAGCCCCGACGGTGTCTGCATTGTGTTCGGCAGCCGGGGGTGTGATCATGTTTGTATTGCCTTCTCCGTCGTCACCCTGCCACACTACGGATGGCTTAAAGAGCCTTTCCACAAAGGTGTTAGGTGGTACAGGGTCGCGCTTAGCGCCCATACGAGCAAAGATGTCGGCTGCCTGATTACTCTCTCAAGCGATGTGATGAAACTGAAGTCCTTCAAACCGAGCTGATATTTTTAATATGGCGTTTCGATATGCCGCCATTTTTGGGTCCTTCGCGTCAAACTCTCCATTGTCCTGGGAAATTGCGAGATTGGAATCACCGCACACCTCCAGGCATTGTATACCCATGGAGACAGCCATGAGAAGACCATGTAACAGCGCCTCACATTCGGCTGCATTGTTGGAGTCCGTATACATAATTTGTAGTACATAGCGGACTATTTCCCCAGTAGGGGATGTTAGGATGACGCCAGGCCCCAGTCCGGCCAGCATTTTGGAGCCGTTGAAGTACATAAACCAATTGGTGTATGAGCAATACTCTTTAGGGAGTTCGGCTTCCATCCATTCGGCGACAAAGTCGGGCAACACCTGGGATTTAATATCCCGGCATGGCTTGTATACTATTTCGAATGTGAAGAGCTCGATGGCCCATTTGGCTATGCGGCCAATGGCATCACTATTATTGATAATGTCATTGATTGGTACTTCAGATGCCACTGTGATTGAACACTCTTGGAAGTAGTGTCGCAGTTTTTAGGATGCCATGAAGACTGTGTAGGCTATTTTCTGATAGTGAGGGTATCGGGATTTGCAAGGTGTAAGGACCTCTGATACATAATATACTGGTTTTTGGGTGGGGAATTTATGCCCCTCTTCCCCTCGTTCGACAAAGAGCACATCACTAACTACTTGGTTAGTTGCCAAAATATATAATAACATGGGCTCTCCAACACTTGGTGGAGCTAGGATTGGGTTTCTCGCAAGAAGGGTTTTAATTTCTTCCAGTCCGGCTATAGGAGCGTCCCTCCATTTGAAGTTGTCAGTGCGTCATAATAGCTTGTAGAGTGGTAGCGCTTTTTCTCCCAATTTCGAGATAAAGCGGCTTAAGGTCGCAACGCACCCAACTAGTTTTTGGACTTTCTTTAGGTCTGTTGCTTCAATTCCTCTATCGGAAACAATGAACCCTAGCAATTTTTCGGCTGGAACTTTGAAGACACATTTTTCCGGATTAAGCCGTATTGTCTTATACTCGGAGGTTGTCGAAGGTGAGGCAAAGATTGTCCACCAGTGTCTCGACCTATTTTGTCTTGATGACCACGTCGTCCACATATGCTTCGACCGTTTTGCCAATTTGTTTTTCTAGGCAAGTTTGAATCATACGCTGGTAGGTAGCCCCAGCGTTTTTGAGTCCGAAGGGCATAGTGTTGAAGCAGAAGGGACCATAAGGGGTGATGAATGTGGTTGTAGCCCTGTCAGATTCCTTCATTTTTAACCTGATGGTATCTGGAATAGGCGTCGAGGAAGCACAAAGAATCGTGCCCTGGTGTTGCGTCAATAATTTGGTCGATGCATGGCAATGGGAATGGGTCTTTAGGGCAAGCCTTGTTGAGGTCCTTGAATACGACACACAGGCGCCAGGATTTGTCCTTCTTTGGTACCATAATGTAACGCCCCAGATCCGATGCGCCAGGTGTCTTCCAGTTATTCGCCGTCGTTGCCATCTCATTTTGCATACGTGTTCGTCTCATGCATCCGAGCTTTTTCCCCGTTGTCCGTTTTGCAATCCGACACTCCTATGTCATCCGGCGTCCCCTTCTTGTCTCTTTTCATGAGCGGGTGTTAAACATGCTCGGAATGGACCAAAGTTTACCAAGCGGCCTTGGTACACCACCGGTAGACCGCCTGTCAAGTTTCGTGCCATTTGGAGTCCGTTTGATACTCCAACGATTAACCGGGGAACCGTAAAGGCCTCTTTTGTGTGCAGCCCAACACCCCTCCAAAGTGGCCCGACAACCCATCCAAACCCCCTCCATACTCTCGGTCGTTCGATCATGATCGCGTGGGCGAAAACCACACCTCATTTGGACTCTCCTAGCTCCCTCTACCTATAAATAGGTGCCCCTCCCCGAAATCTCGCGCAGATGAAACCCTAGCAAATTCCTCCCGCGCTCCTGGACGCGTCCGCGTCACGTCGGACATGTCCACCACCCGCCGCCATGTCGCTCCAGCCAATCGCCGGTCGCCACGTCGCCTTCCGCGCCGCCGCAGCCAACCGGCGCCCGCCACCTGTCCGACCGCGCCGTCCCCGCCGCCGTGGCCCGCGGAGCCCGTCGCGGGCCCGCGCGGGCCCAGATCCCGCCGTCGCCAGGCCCGATCAGCCGCCGCCGCCGGTGACGTGCGCCTCCGCGCCTCGCCTCGCCGGCGCGCTCGCCGCCGCCTGGCTTCCCGTGCCGCCGCCTGATCGCCGCGGCTCGCCC
>NC_041387.1:220098680-220105485 GCF_002162155.2 Triticum dicoccoides | reverse complement strand
GCGCCCGAGTCCGCGGCTCCGCCCGCCGACGCCGCCCCTCGCCGGCCGCGCCTCCCCGCCCCGCCACGTTGCCTCCGGCCGCCTCCGCCACCATCTCGGCTTCCCCGTCGCCGGTTCTGGGCGGGTGGATGAGATCCACCCGTCCCCGAACCAAACACACGCAGCTCGTTCCGCCCCGCTCCATCCCGGGATCTCCTTGTCCAACTTCCCGCGAGGTGAAATTCCACCAAGTCCCCCGGTTCTGCAACATTTTCATTGCATGTTCATTGCATCATATCTTCATGATTGTAACTCCGTTTTGCGTGCATGAGATACCGAAATGTTCGTTGTGAGATGTTCTTCATTTCATTCCATTGTGCCATGTTCATTTGAGTCCATCTTGATGCCCTAATAAGCATTCCAAGAGTGCTATATGATGTTAACCTGCTGAAACTGTTATAACTTGCTGTTTTGTCTTTTTCGTTGCATTTGGTGTGTGCATCCTATGAGCTTGATGTCTACATGTGTTTCGAACTACATGATGCCATCGTTCCTGTGGTTAAATCCTTGTATTTTGTGAGTCTAGTAGTGAGTGCATTGAGCTCGTGAAGTAGGGCACTTTGCTGTTTTGCTAGACTGATTCTGTTATATTATGATGCTATGTAAACCTGCTTCTACAAGTCATTCTATGCATAATCTGAAGATGATCAATAAGGATGTTTTGTTTCACATGTCATGCTCTATCCATTAATGCCCCTGGTTGCATTTATGGCCTGATGTAACTTGTTGTTATCTTGCTCCAAACTTGCTAAATAATGTTGCTGTCAGCCTGTTAACATTAAGTTCAGTTTTGCCATGAGCTTTGCTAGTGATCCATGCACCCTATGAACTTGTTCTTGCCATGCTTAGCTCCATAAACATGTCTTATTATTGTTGGTCACCTTGTCATGCCATGTATTGCTTTGTGGTGAGTTGTTCAAGCTCAGCAACATGCCAGCTTATTGTTGCTCCTGCCATGTATGAATCTGTCATATCACTTGCTATGTTTATATGGGTGTCATCATATTTTCTGTGCCCTTTTGGCTCATAGTCAGTAAGGGACTTCTGTTATATGTAATTAGTAGATTCATGCCATTCCTTTGTTTGCCATGGTAAGTTCCTGTAGCTTGTTGTGTGATAGCTCTAAACATTGCAACCTGATGTTATTTCTGCTAAGTCTGAAACCATTATTATTTGCAATCTTGCCATGTCCTTTTGAGCATGTTATAGTATTTTCTGGAGATAGCTCAGTGTTCATGTTTTGTCATGCTTTACTTGTACTTCATGCCCATGCCTTTTGGTTTCACGTTGAGATGCTGTAGCATATTGTTTTGATGCTTGCTAGGTGCCTAGTTGTTATTTTGGACAGGTTGCCCTTTAAACTTGTATAGAGTGTATGTGTTGAGCCGTTGCTCCGTTTGAGTGTGCAATATATGAAACTTGCTTAGAATTGCATGTAGTTTCATATTATCATGTTGCATCCTTGTTTTGAAGTGTTTGCTTGATGTTTGTATGCATTTTGCATCAATGCCATGTTTAACTTGTTTTGCTCATATCTTCTAGGCCGTAGCTCCGAACTAAATGAACTCTATATGTAACTTGACTAGAATTTTGTGTAGATCCTCTTGGTGCTCTTTAACTTGCTGTTTAACCACTTCAACTTAATGTTTGTTCGAATCTGGACCAACTTCGAAATTTGCATACGAGGACTTACCGGAATTGTTATATGTTGTTTCCGGCCTCATTTAAACTTGCTTTGATGTGTTGCTCTTGTATGCATCATCTCTTGCCATGAGTAGCTCCATGTAGCTTTGTCATGAATCATGCTTAGTTGAACATCATGTCATGTGTGGTGTGTTTACCTTGTTGTATGCTTCTTCTCCATAGTTCCTGTTTTGTTGCGATCGTGAGGATTCGTTCGCCTACGCTTGGTTCGTCTTCGTGGCTTCATCTTCTTCATGGTTTCATTCTTCTTCCTAGCGGGATTTCAGCAAGATGACCGTCACCCTAGATCTCACTACTATCATTGCTATGCTAGTTGCTTCGTTCTATCGCTTTGCCGCGCTACCTATCTCTTGTTGATCAAGCCTCCCAAATTGCCATGTGAGCCCCTAACCTTTTAACCCTTCCTAGCAAACTGTTGCTTGGCTATGTTACCGCTTTGCTCAGCCTCTCTTATAGCGTTGTTAGTTGCAGGTGAAGTTGAAGATTGCTCCATCGTGGACAGGATTATGTTGGGATATCACAATATTTCCTTATATTATTAATGCATCTATATATACTTGGTAAAGGGTGGAAGACTCGGCCTTATGCCTGGTGTTTTGTTCCACTCTTGCCGCCCTAGTTTCCGTCATATCAGTATTATGTTCCCGGATTTTGCGTTCCTTACACGGTTGGGTGATTTATGGGACCCCTTTGACAGTTCGCTTTGAATAAAACTCCTCCAGCAAGGCCCAACCTTGGTTTTACCATTTGCCTCACCTACCCTTTTTCCCTTGGGTTTCCGGAGCCCGAGGGTCATCTTTATTTAACCCCCCCGGGCCAGTGCTCCTTCGAGTGTTGGTCCGAACTAAGCTGCCTGCGGGGCAACCTCGGGGAAACTTGATAGTTGGTTTTACTCGTAGCTAGTCTCATCCGGTGTTGCCCTGAGAACGAGATATGTGCAGCTCCTATCGGGATTTGTCGGCACATCGGGCGGCTTTGCTGGTCTTGTTTTACCATTGTCGAAATGTCTAGTAAACCGGGATTCTGAGACTGATCGGGTCTTCCTGGGAGAAGGAATATCCTTCATTGACCGTGAGAGCTTGTGATGGGCTAAGTTGGGACACCCCTGCAAGGTATAAACTTTCGAAAGTTGTGCCCGCGGTTATATGGCAGATGGGAATTTGTTAATGTCCGGTTGTAGATAACTTGACACCAGATTCGAATTAAAACGCATCAACCGCGTGTGTAGCCGTGATGGTCTCTTTTCGGTGGAGTCCGGGAAGTGAACACGGTTTTGGGTTATGTTTGACGTAAGTAGGAGTTCAGGGTCACCTCTTGATCATTGCTAGCTTCACGACCGTTCCGATTGCTCTCTTCTCGCTCTCTTTTGCGTATGTTAGCCACCATATATGCTTAGTCGCTGCTGCAACCTCACCACTTTACCCCTTCCTTTTCCATTAAGCTTTGCTAGTCTTGATACCCATGCTAATGGGATTGCTGAGTCCTCGTGGCTCATAGATTACCACAACAACAGTTGCAAGTACAGGTTATGCTATGATCATGACGCGAGAGCGATGTTTGCTTGTTTTGGAGTTCTTCTTCTGCTTCTTCTTCGATCAGGGGATAGGTTCTAGGTCGGCAGCCTGGGCTAGCAGGGTGGATGTCGTTTGAGTTTCTATTTGTGTTTCATCCGTAGTTGGATGGTGCTCTTATGTATGGTGATGTTGTATTCGTGTGGCATTGTATGCCTCTTGTATGTATCCCCATCTATTATGTAATGTTGATGTAATGATATCCACCTTGCAAAAGCGTATTAATATGCGGTTCTATCCTTGGTGGGACCTTTGAGTCTTTTTAGGATAGTATCACATATTGGGCGTGACAAGTTGGTATCAGAGACTCGACCGACCTTAGGAGCCCCCCTTGATTGATCGCATAGTTTGGCCGTTGTTGAGTCTAGAAGAAAACTATTTTCGGAGTCTAGTTATATCGGAGAGTAGGAATTCTTTTTACTCCTCATCCCCTTCATCTCTCTGGTGAGGAATCTTGACGTAGGTGTTTTGAATTACTTCTCTTCCCCTTCAAATTTTTCTTTAGGATCACGCAGTTGGTTTTCCGGTCGTTGATTCTCTTCTCTTCTCATCCGGCGCATTTTCTCGTCAAGACGATTTGACCCTCTTTGTTTTTTGCAAGTTCAATCCACAGTTGTTTTCTTTTCCCACCCGCCCACCCTTTCCTTCTCGGAGCCGGAGTCCTCAATCGAGTATCCTTCCTACTCGTGCGAAGTCTTTGCTTTCTTTCCTCAATGATTTCAACCAGGGTTTTCTCTTCAAGAAATTCGTCGGTTCCCCCTTTCAAGTTGCCTCTGTTTTCCCGCCCTCCAACCCTCTTCTTCCCGGAGCCTGACTCTCTTTCGACCATCAATTTCATTCCTACGGAGTCTCTTCAGTCTTCCCTCAATTATCCCAACCGGTGAATTTTTGTCTCGTTTGAAATTCGTCATCTTTTTTTCTTTTCCGGTGGATTCAATTCAAGTTTTTCGGGTTGATCACATTCTTTTCCCTCGGCTCAAGTGTTCTCCTTGCTCGTTTGCCTCTCGCCATTCAATCATTCCGGAGTGTTCAAAACATCTTAGGAGATTTGTCTGTGTTCCAATTAATTCGAGGTTATCACCTCATTCAAATTTTTCAATCGTTCCGGTGCATCATCTACCTCTTCAACAACCCTTTCCAACGGTGTTTTTCTTTTAGTGGGCCCTAACCCACAGGTCTTTTCCCAGGATCTTACCTGACTCTTCTAATTCTTCCGGGGTATTCTCAAATTCTTTTCAACTGTGATGTAAGAATGAATTACATCAGTCACATGCCTTCTCCAAGATCGCTTTCAAATTCTTTTCGTTGTTGCCTCAACCACTTCGCTTTTCGTTCTCCCGGAGTGCCTTAACAAATTTTGGTGGTGTTTCTCGTCATCATTTGAAGATCAAAGAAGAGTTCTCTAAATCTTGCTCGTTCTCTCGAGGTTTCATGGTTCTAGCTTCATGTTATCGTCTAGTATTATTCCATTTGTCAGAAATTCCTTTTCTTACCCATCCAGAGTATGTTAGAAGTTGTTTTCCCATTTATTTTCACCGGAGGCCATCATTCCAGTTATCGTTCTCTATTTATCCCGGTGCTTCATTCAAGTGTTCTTTAATCAGCTCGTGATCTCTTTGTTCTTTTGCATCTAAATCCCCTCAAGCATATTTGTTCTTCTAATTCTTCCCGGTGATTCATTCTCTTTCATCAGTCATTTTTGAATTCTTACGGTGGTTCCTTCAGATTCATGTCCTTGGTTATCATATTAATTCATTCGTTCTTTCCAATCCTACCAGTGGTTCATGAAGACTTTCTCAAGTTTTGTGCTATATTCCCCTTAATCCTTTTTAAGAAGAATAAGTAGTATGTAAAATCCATTGCTTGTCATCAATTTAATTTGGTAAAGGATAAGCATACAATAAATCTTATTCTTATTTCATCCAAGTGAGTAATCCCTTCTTTTGGAGGTTGTTCTTGATGAATAAATTCTAGTTCCAAGTGTTTCATCTTTTCTTTTCCGGAGTTCAAATTTCCTCGGCCATCTCGTCGGAACCTCCATCTAAATCATCGCAAAGCTCATCTTATTCTTTCATCCTTCATTCTATCTCATCATCCTTTTTTTTGTCATCGGAGTTCCTCACGTTGTTTCGTTAAGGATTTAATTCATTATTTCAAGATTTCATCAAGATTCTTGTTGGAGGAGCTCAATTATTATTCTTCTTGCATCTCGAAGTGCAATTAAATCTCCGTATTCTTTTGAAGTGGAGTTTTGCATTTCATCGTTCTTCTAGGCTATCCAATCTTTTCCGTTTGTGGCTGGCTATCACCTTATGATCTTGAGATGTTACCATAAGACCACAACAAGCAATTCTTTTGTTGTTGAATTTCCTACAACTCAGTTCAATCCTTCCTTCTAAAGATGCTTTCAATTTCATTCGTGGCACAAGTTGTCATTTTCTTCTCCGTTCTTTTCATTCAACTCTTTCAATTCTTTCCGGGGGTTTTGTGTCATGCCTTCATCAAGTATCATTCCATCCTCTCAAGCTCGTGTTCTATTCCCCCATGTTTCAGCCGGAGTGCTGCCTAAATCCTTTCAGTCTTATTCGTTTTTTACCTCGTTCTAACCGGAGTGGTTTCATAGTCTATCTGATTTTGTGAGCTTTCGATTCTCGTCATTCTCGTCGTTCCTCTCCTCTTCTCGAGTGCTCTCGATTCTTTGCTTCTTCTCTTGTGTTCTTGGTTCACCTCATCCTATTTTCCTCCCCTCCTTGGTCCTAAGATCTCGGGACGAGAGCTCTTGTTAGTGGAGGAGTGTTGTAACGCCCCAGATCCGATGCGCCAGGTGTCTTCCAGTTACTCGCCGTCATTACCATGTCATTTGCTTGCGTGTTGCATTTTATCATGTCATCATGTGCATCTCATTTTGCATACGTGTTCCTCTCATGCATCCAAGCTTTTTCCCCGTTGTCTGTTTTGCAATCCGACACTCCTATGTCATCCGGCATCCCCTTCTTGTCTCCTTTCATGAGCGGGTGTTAAACATGCTCGGAATGGACCGAGGTTTGCCAAGCAGCCTTGGTACACCACCGGTAGACCGCCTGTCAAGTTTCGTGCCATTTGGAGTCCGTTTGATACTCCAACGGTTAACCGGGGAACCGTAAAGGCCTCTTTAGTGTGCAGCCCAACACCCCTCCAAAGTGGCCCAATAACCCATCCAAACCCCCTCCATGCTCTCGGTCGTTCGATCACGATCATGTGGGCGAAAACTGCACCTCATTTGGACTCTTCTAGCTCCCTCTGCCTATAAATAGGTGCCCCTCCCCGAAATCTCGCGCAGATGAAACCCTAGCAAACTCCTCCCGCGCAGCCGGACGCATCCGCTTCGCGTCGGACATGTCCACCGCCCGCCGCCACGTCGCTCCAGCCAATCGCCGGTCGCCACATCGCCTCCCCCGCCACCGCAGCCAACCGATGCCCGCCACCTGTCCGACCGCGCCGTCCCCGCCGCC